>NC_056747.1:115546395-115603291 GCF_019279795.1 Protopterus annectens | reverse complement strand
GAGAGCTCCCCTCAAATGTCTGTAATACATTATATAAAGGGGTAGAGAATGCGACAGAGAGCTCCCCTTAAATGTGTGTAATACATTATATAAATTGGTAGAGAATGCAACAGAGAGCTCCCCTCAAATGCCTGTAATACATTAAATAAATTGGTAGAGAATGCGACAGAGAGCTCCCCTCAAATGTCTGCAATACATTATATAAAGGGGTAGAGAAGAGGATAGAAAGCTCCCCTCAAATGTCTGTAATACATTAAATAAAGGGGTAGAGAATGCGACAGAGTTCCCCTCAAATGTCTGTATTACATTATATAAATTGGTAGAGAATGCGACAGAGAGCTCCCCTCAAATGTCTGTAATACATTAAATAAAGGGGTAGAGAATGAGAAAGAGTTCCCCTCAAATGTTTGTAATACATTAAATAAAGGGGTAGAGAATGACACAGAGAGCTCCCCTCAAATGTCTGTAATACATTATATAAATTGGTAGAGAATGTGACAGAGAGCTCCCCTCAAATATCTGTAATACATTAAATAAAGGGGTAAAGAATGAGACAGAGAGCTCCCCTCACGTCTGTAATACATTAAATAAAGGGGTAGAGAATGACACAGAGAGCTCCCCTCAAATGTCTGTAATACATTAAATAAAGGGGTAGAGAATGTGACAGAGAGCTCCTCTCAAATGTCTGTAATACATTAAATAAAGGGGTAGAGAATGCGACAGAGAGCTCCCCTCCAATGTCTGTAATACATTATATAAATTGGTAGAGAATGCGACAGAGAGCTCCCCTCAAATGTCTGTAATACATTAAATAAAGGGGAAGAGAATGAAACAGAGAGCTCCCCTCAAATGTCTGTAATACATTAAATAAAGGCGTTGAGAATGCGACAAAGAGCTCCCCTCAAATGCCTGTAATACATTAAATAAAGGGGTAGTGAATGAGACAGAGAGTTCCCCTCAAAGGTCTGTAATACATTATATAAAGGTGTAGAGAATGTGACAGAGAGCTCCCCTCAAATGTCTGTAATACATTATATAAATTGGTAGAGAATGCGACAGAGAGCTCCCCTCAATTGTCTGCAATACATTATTTAAAGGGGTAGAGAACGGGATAGAAAGCTCCCCTCAAATGTCTGTAATACATTAAATAAAGGGGTAGAGAATGCGACAGAGAGCTCCCCTCAAATGTCTGTAATACATTATATAAAGGGGAAGAGAATGAGACAAAGAGCTCCCCTCAAATGTCTGTAATACATTAAATAAAGAGGTACAACATGAGACAGATAGCTCCACTCAAATGTCTGTAATACATTAAATAAAGGGGTACAACATGACACAGAGATCTCCCCTCAAATGTCTGTAATACATTATATAAAGGGGTAGAGAATGCGACAGAGAGCTACCCTAAAATGTCTGTAATAAACTATACTAAGGGGTAGAGAATGCGACAGAGAGCTCCCCTCAAATGTCTGTAATACATTAAATAAAGGGGTAGTTATTGAGAGAGAGATCTCCCCTCAAAAGTGTGTAATACATTAAATAATGGGGTAGAGAATGCGACAGAGAACTCTCCTCAAATGTCTGTAATATATTATATAAATTGGTAGAGAATGCAACACAGAACTCCCCTCAAATGTCTGTAATACATTAAATAAAGGCGTTGAAAATGCGACAAAGAGCTCCCCTCAAATGCCTGTAATACATTAAATAAAGGGGTAGTGAATGAGGCAGAGAGCTCCCCTCAAAGGTCTGTAATACATTATATAAAGGGGTAGAGAATGCAACAGAGAGCTCCCCTCAGATGTCTGTAATACATTATATAAATTGGTAGAGAATGCGACAGAGAGCTCCCCTCAATTATCTGCAATACATTATATAAAGTGGTAGAGAAAGGGATAGAAAGCTCCCCTCAAATGTCTGTAATACATTAAATAAAGGGGTAGAGAATGCGACAGAGAGCTCCCCTCAAATGACTGTAATACATTAAATAAAGGGGTACAACATGAGACAGAGAGCTCCACTCAAATGTCTGTAATACATTAAATAAAGGGGCAGACAATGCGACAGAGAGCTCCCCTCAAATGTCTGTAATACATTATATAAAGGGGAAGAGAATGAGACAGAGAGCTCCCCTCAAATGTTTGTAATACATTAAATATAGGGGTACAACATAACACAGAGATCTCCCCTCAAATGTCTGTAATACATTATATAAAGGGGAAGAGAATGAGACAGAGAGCTCCCCTCAAATGTCTGTAATACATTAAATAAAGGGGTACAACATGAGACAGAGAGCTCCACTCAAATGTCTGTATTACATTATATAAAGGGGTAGAGAATGCGACAGAGAGCTACCCTCAAATGTCTGTAATAAATTATATAAAGGGGTAGAGAATGCGACAGAGAGCTCCCCTCAAATGTCTGTAATACATTAAATAAAGGGGTAGTTATTGAGACAGAGATCTCCCCTCAAAAGTGTGTAATACATTAAATAATGGGGTAGAGAATGTGACAGAGAACTCTCCTCAAATGTCTGTAATATATTATATAAATTGGTAGAGAATGCGACACAGAACTCCCCTCAAATGTCTGTAATACATTAAATAAAGGCGTTGAGAATGCGACAAAGAGCTCTTCTCAAATGCCTGTAATACATTAAATAAAGGGGTAGTGAATGAGACAGAGAGCTCCCCTCAAAGGTCTGTAATACATTATATAAAGGGGTAGAGAATGCGACAGAGAGCTCCCCTCAAATGTCTGTAATACATTAAATAAAGGGGTACAACATGAGACAGAGAGCTCCACTCAAATGTCTGTAATACATTAAATAAAGGGGTAGACAATGCGACAGAGAGCTCCCCTCAAATGTCTGTAATACATTATATAAAGGGGAAGAGAATGAGACAGAGAGCTCCCTTCAAATGTTTGTAATACATTAAATATAGGGGTACAACATGAGACAGAGAGCTCCACTCAAATGTCTGTAATACATTAAATAAAGGGGTACAACATGACACAGAGATCTCCCCTCAAATGTCTGTAATACATTATATAAAGGGGTAGAGAATGCGACAGAGAGCTCCCCTCAAATGTCTGTAATAAATTATATAAAGGGGTAGAGAATGCGACAGAGAGCTCCCCTCAAATGTCTGTAATACATTAAATAAAGGGGTAGCTGACAGAGATCTCCCCTCAAAAGTGTGTAATACATTAAATAAAGGGGTAGAGAATGCGACAGAGAACTCCCCTCAATTGTCTGTAATATATTATATAAATTGGTAGAGAATGCGACACAGAACTCCCCTCAAATGTCTGTAATGCATTATATAAAGGGGTAGAGAATGTGACAGAGAGCTCCCCTCAATTGTCTGTAATACATTATATAAATTGGTAGAGAATGCAACAGAGAGCTCCCCTCAACTGTCTGTAATACATTAAATAAAGGGGTAGAGAATGACACAGAGAGCTCCCCTCAAATGTCTGTAATACATTATATAAATTGGTACAGAATGTGACAGAGAGCTCCCGTCAAATATCTGTAATACATTAAATAAAGGGGTACAGAATGAGACAGAGAGCTCCCCTCAAATGTCTGTAATACATTAAATAAAGGGGTAGAGAATGACACAGGGTGCTCCCCTCAAATGTCTGTAATACATTAAATAAAGGGGAAGAGAATGCGACAGAGAGCTCCCTTCAAATTTCTGTAATACATTATATAAATGAGTATAGAATGCGACAGAGGTCCCCTCAAATGTCTGTAATACATTAAATAAAGGGGTAGAGAATGACAGAGGGAGCTTCCCTCAAATGTCTGTAATACATTAAATAAAGGGGTAGAGAATGCGACAGGGAGCTCCCCTCAAATGTCTGAAATACATTATATAAATGAGTAGAGAATGCGACAAAGATCTCCCCTCAAATGTCTGTAATACATTAAATAAAGGGGTAGAGAATGCGACAGGGAGCTCCCCTCAAATGTCTGTAATACATTAAATAAAGGGGTAGAGAATGCGCCATAGAGCTCCCCTCAAATGTCTGTATTACATTAAATAAAGGGGTAGAGAATGCGACAGAGAGCTCCCCTCAAGGGTCTGTAATACATTATATAAAGGGGTAAAGAATGACACAGAGAGCTCCCCTCAAATGTCTGTAATACATTAAATAAAGGGGAAGTGAATGCGACAGGGAGCTCCCCTCAAATGTCTGTAATACATTATATAAATGAGTAGAGAATGCGACAGAGATCTCCCCTCAAATGTCTGTAATACATTAAATAAAGGGGTAGAGAATGCGACAGAGAGCTCCCCTCAAATGTCTGTAATACATTAAATAAAGGGGTAGAGAATTCGACAGAGCTCCCTTCAGATGTCTGTAATACATTATATAAATGGGTAGAGAATGCGACAGAGAGCTCCCCTCAAATGTCTGTAATACATTATATAAAGGGGTAGAGAATGCGACAGAGAACTCCCCTCAAATGTCTGTAATACATTATATAAAGGGGTAGAGAATGTGACAGAGATCTCCCCTCAAATGTCTGTAATACATTATATAAAGGGGTAGAGAATGCGACAGAGATCTCCCCTCAAATGTCTGTAATACATTAAATAAAGGGGTAGAGAATGCGACAGAGATTTCCCCTCAAATGTCTGTAATACTTCATATAAATGGGTAAAGAATGCGACAGAGAGCTCCCCTCAAATGTCTGTAATACATTATATAAAGGGGTAGAGAATGTGACAGGGAGCTCCCCTCAAATGTCTGTAATACATTAAATAAAGGGGAAGAGAATGCGACACAGGGCTCCCCTCAAAAGTCTGTAATACATTAAATAAAGGGGTAGAGAATGCGACAGAGAGCTCCCCTCAAATATCTGTAATACATTAAATAAAGGGGTACAGAATGAGACAGAGAGCCCCCCTCAAAAGTCTGTAATACATTAAATAAGAATGACAGAGAGAGCTCCCCTCAAATGTCTGTAATACATTAAATAAAGGGGTAGAGAATGAGACAGAGAGCTCCCCTCAAAGGTCTGTAATACATTAAATAAAGGGGTAGAGAGTGCGACAGAGAGCTCCCCTCAAAGGTCTGTAATACATTAAATAAAGGGGAAGTGTATGAGACAGAGAGCTCCCCTCAAATGTCTGTAATACATTATATAAAGGGGTAGAGAATGCGACAGAGAGCTCCCCTTAAATGTGTGTAATACATTATATAAATTGGTAGAGAATGCAACAGAGAGCTCCCCTCAAATGCCTGTAATACATTAAATAAATTGGTAGAGAATGCGACAGAGAGCTCCCCTCAAATGTCTGCAATACATTATATAAAGGGGTAGAGAACAGGATAGAAAGCTCCCCTCAAATGTCTGTAATACATTAAATAAAGGGGTAGAGAATGCGACAGAGTTCCCCTCAAATGTCTGTATTACATTATATAAATTGGTAGAGAATGCGACAGAGAGCTCCCCTCAAATGTCTGTAATACATTAAATAAAGGGGTAGAGAACGGGATAGAAAGCTCCCCTCAAATGTCTGTAATACGTTAAATAAAGGGGTAGAGAATGGGAAAAAGTTCCCCTCAAATGTCTGTAATACATTATATAAATTGGTAGAGAATGTGACAGAGAGCTCCCCTCAAATGTCTGCAATACATTATATAAAGGGGTAGAGAACGGGATAGAAAGCTCCCCTCAAATGTCTGTAATACATTAAATAAAGGGGTAGAGAATGCGACAGAGTTCCCCTCAAATGTCTGTATTACGTTATATAAATTGGTAGAGAATGCGACAGAGAGCTCCCCTCAAATGTCTGTAATACGTTAAATAAAGGGGTAGAGAATGGGAAAGAGTTCCCCTCAAATGTCTGTAATACAGTAAATAAAGGGGTAGAGAATGACACAGAGAGCTCCCCTCAAATGTCTGTAATACATTATATAAATTGGTAGAGAATGTGACAGAGAGCTCCCCTCAAATATCTGTAATACATTAAATAAAGGGGTAAAGAATGAGACAGAGAGCTCCCCTCAAATGTCTGTAATACATTAAATAAAGGGGTAGAGAATGACACAGAGAGCTCCCCTCAAATGTCTGTAATACATTAAATAAAGGGGTAGAGAATGTGACAGAGAGCTCCCCTCAAATGTCTGTAATACATTAAATAAAGGGGTAGAGAATGCGACAGGGAGCTCCCCTCAAATGTCTGTAATACATTATATAAATGAGTAGAGAATGCGACAGAGTTCCCCCTCAAATGTCTGTAATACATTAAATAAAGGGGTAGGGAATGAGACATATAGCTCCCCTCAAAAGTCTGTAATACATTATATAAAGGGGTAGAGAATGCGACAGAGAGCTCCCCTCAAATGTCTGTAATACATTATATAAATTGGTAGAGAATGCGACAGAGAGCTCCCCTCAAATGTCTGTAATACATTATATAAAGGGGTAGAGAATGCGACAGAGAGCTCCCCTCAAATATCTGTAATACATTATATAAAGGGGTAGAGAATGAGACAGAGAGCTCCCCTCAATTGTCTGTAATACATTAAATAAAGGGGTAGATAATGCGACAGGGAGCTCACCTCAAATGTCTGTAATACATTATATAAAGGGGTAGAGAATGCGACAGGGAGCTCCTATAAAATGTCTGTAATACATTAAATAAAGATGTAGAAAATGTGACAGAGAGCTCCCCTCAAATGTCTGTAATACATTAAATAAACAGGTACAGAATGCGACAGGGAGCTCCCCTCAAATATCTGTAATACATTATATAAAGGGGTAGAGAATGCGACAGAGAGCTCCCCTCAAATGTCTGTAATACATTATATAAAGGAGTAGAGAATGTGACAGGGAGCTCCCTTGAAATGTCTGTAATACATTAAATAAAGGGGTAGAGAATGCGACAGAGTTCCCCTCAAATGTCTGTATTACATTATATAAATTGGTAGAGAATGCGACAGAGAGCTCCCCTCAAATGTCTGCAATACATTATATAAAGGGGTAGAGAACAGGATAGAAAGCTCCCCTCAAATGTCTGTAATACATTAAATAAAGGGGTAGAGAATGCGACAGAGTTCCCCTCAAATGTCTGTATTACATTATATAAATTGGTAGAGAATGCGACAGAGAGCTCCCCTCAAATGTCTGTAATACATTAAATAAAGGGGTAGAGAATGACACAGAGAGCTCCCCTCAAATGTCTGTAATACATTATATAAATTGGTAGAGAATGTGACACAGAGCTCCCCTCAAATATCTGTAATACATTAAATAAAGGGGTAAAGAATGAGACAGAGAGCTCCCCTCACATGTCTGTAATACATTAAATAAAGGGGTAGAGAATGACACAGAGAGCTCCCCTCAAATGTCTGTAATACATTAAATAAAGGGGTAGAGAATGACAGAGAGCTCCTCTCAAATGTCTGTAATACATTAAATAAAGGGGTAGAGAATGCGACAGAGAGCTCCCCTCAGATGTCTAATACATTATATAAATGAGTAGAGAATGCGACAGAGTTCCCTCAAATGTCTGTAATAGATTAAATAAAGGGTTAGTGAATGGGACAGAGAGCTCCCCTCAAATGTCTGTAATACATTATATAAATTGGTAGAGAATGCGACAGAGAGCTCCCCTCAAATGTCTGTAATACATTATATAAAGGGGTAGAGAATGCGACAGGGAGCTCCCCTCAAATATCTGTAATACATTATATAAAGGGGTTGGGAATGAGACAGAGAGCTCCCCTCAATTGTCTGTAATACATTAAATAAAGGGGTAGAGAATGCGACAGAGAGCTCCCCTCAAATGTCTGTAATACATTAAATAAAGGGGTAGAGAATGCGACAGGGAGCTCCCCTCAAATGTCTGTAATACATTATATAAAGGGGTAGAGAATGTGACAGGGAGCTCCCCTCAAATGTCTGTAATACATTATATAAAGGGGTAGAGAATGTGACAGGGAGCTCCCCTCAAATGTCTGTAATACATTATATAAAGGGGTAGAGAATGCGACAGAGAGCTCCCCTCAAATGTCTGTAATAATTAAATAAAGGGGTAGAGAATGTGACAGGGAGCTCCCGTCAAATGTCTGTAATACATTATATAAAGGGGTAGAGAATGTGACAGGGAGCTCCCGTCAAATGTCTGTAATACATTATATAAAGGGGTAGAGAATGCGCTCCCCTCAAATGTCTGTAATACATTAAAAAATGGGGAAGTGAATGGGACAGAGATCTCCCCTCAAATGTCTGTATTACATTCAATAAATGGATATAGAATGGGACAGAGATCTCCCCTCAAATGTCTGTATTACATTCAATAAAGGGGTAGATATTGAGACAAAGATCTCCCCTCAAAAGTCTGTAATACTTTAAATAAAGGGGTAGATATTGAGACAGAGATTTCCCCTCAAAAGTCTGTAATACATTAAATAAAGGGGTAGAGAATGCGACAGAGAGCTCCCCTCAAATGTCTGTAATACATTAAATAAAGAGTTAGAACATGAGACAGAGAGCTCCCCTCAAATGTCTGTAATACATTAAATAAAGGGGTAGAACATGAGACAGATAGATCCCCTAAAATGTCTGTATTACATTAAATAAAGGGGTAGAGAATGCGACCGAGAGCTCCCCTCATAGGTCTGTAATACATTAAATAAAGGGGTAGAACATGAGACAGAGAGCTCCCCTCAAATGTCTGTAATACATTAAATAAAGGGGAAGAGAATGCGTCAGAGAGCTCCCCTCAAATGTCGGTAATACATTAAATAAAGGTGTAGAGAATGCGACAGGGAGCTCCCCTCAAATGTCTGTAATACATTGTATAAATGGGTAGTACATGAGACAGAGAGCTCCCCTCAAATGTCTGTAATACATTAAATAAAGGGGTACAGAATGAGACTACTAAAATTGATAATACTACACTTTTTATGATTTAGTTTTGGTCAATTTTTAGTGCATCAAGAGTTTTCTAGGGAGGGGACATTCTGGAAGGTTTGGGTATCAAATGGTGACTTAAGAACCCCACAGTTTGCAGTCATCTGCAAAACTCATCAGCTAGCGATCTTGGCTTTCTGCTTGGATATCTTAAAAATAAATACCACAAAGGAGAGATCCCAGCACTGAGCCCTGAGGGACAACGCTGACCACCTTCACACTTTATGATGAGTCACCTATAACTGGCAATGTAGGGGTTCTGCTTTTTAACCCCTTTGCTGTGCATCTTATCACATGTGGTTTGATTTTTTTAAATGCAATTGGCTTCTTTATGATGGCATCCCAGAGAATGATATTGGATGTCTTGGCCATATCAAGATTCACTGTAGTCACTGTGTCTATACACATTTACAGAAATGTGCCAGATTAAATGGTCAAAATTTACTCTTCACAAAGCCAGACTTCTGGCGGTCAGGTTTAATTAGATTTTTGATATTGTAATTTATGAGTTCAGTTATGATACAATCTATGACTTTGTAAATGAGATTGTTAAGGCTTATAGGTAGGTCAGTTGTAAGGCAACACTTATGGAGGGACAGCATCATTATGGGGCACCATTATCAGGGACAAAACCAGTAGCTAAACTTAACTTACACAGGTTAAGGAGTTTATCTGCAAAGACATGTTTAACAGTATTAATAAAACAATCAGGTATATTGTTAGTCTATTGGGTCAGAATAGGTGGTGTCTTTATGAATAAATTCAGAGTAATGCAAGGTATTGTTTCTTAGTTTTCTGTTCCAGTTAAAGAAGGATTTATAATTATCTTTGGCTTCAGAGTCCAGCCAAGGTTCATGGGCTGCTTCAGTACATCTGATAGTGTTCTTCAGTGTTTCTGTAATGCCTTTCATGTTATCCTCGAGACCAGCCTCTTTGGATCTAGAAATAATTTAAGGAGTTTCTTTATTTTATTGTATTATGTATGGTGATGGATCACCATGGCGGTTTGTTTTTGAGTTTCTTGTGATACTTGGTTTTGGTACAGAATATTAGCTCTGTGTATTTTTCTGAATAGGTGTCGAATTCCTTAATGAAGCTTGCTGCTGTATTAAGGTCTAGGGAGATGCTGTCATAAGTCAATTTTGATATTTTATCACATAGCAGGTTGATGTTGGGATGTCTGTAGTCCTTAAATTCAGTGGGGTTTGCTGTAGGGACTTTTGGGGGTGTAAAGAAAAATGTCAAAAAGTTTGTGATCAGACTTCTTTGGGGAATGAGATACCAGAGCGGCATTCTACAGATCTGTTTGGAAGTAATACGTTCCTTGATAAATAAGGGGACTCCACCACAGTTGTTACTGAGTCTGAAGGCATGAAAACCACAACCCCCGGTATATATGGAGTGCTCTCTTTATGTTTAAACCAAATCTCAGTAACTACACACTCAGGGATAAAGAAAATTGTGTTTCAGTTCAACAAAAACTCCGTGACACTCCTTCTGAAACACATCCACACCACCACGATAACACAACAGAACAGTTCCTCTACATGACAGCACAAAACCAGCTCGACTGCTGAAACTGTAGAACCAAAGGTGAAATTTAATATACATAAAATGTTAAGCGCTTTCACTCGCAAACATTGTGAGCTTCATCAGAACAACCAATCATTCGTACATACTGTTTAAATACATAAAAAGGCGCCAAACTAATTGATGACAATCCATTATTCTTAAAAAGACATGATACCATATATAGTATATGTAAAAAGATCTAATAAAAAAATGAAAAAATATATAGTAAATGAGAAAAATAATAAACATGAGATCCGCACATAAATATAATATTCCTAATATACTTAATAAATAATACAAAAATACAGAATATTATTTAAATATTTATCTTCTTCTATCCAACAGTGGTTTAATAGATATAAAATCATTTAATCCAGGGGGTATGTTACCATCAGTAAATAACTGCCACCATATTTCCTTACAAGCCAAAACATTTTTAATATCACCCCCCCCAGGGTCAGGAATAATGTTTTCCAAAATACCGAAAGTAAATTTGTGTTCATTTCCATGTTTTTCCACATGCTTAAATAAAGCATTTTTGTTGTCCTTAGTCCTGATACTATATAGGTGGGCATATATCCTCTTCTTAAAACTTACCTATATAGTATCCTGGACAAACCATGCATTTGGCCAAATATATAACATATCTGGTTGCACAATTTCCTTTAACAAATCTAACCTTAGTTCTATTAATATTATCCAAAATTAAACCTTCACTTTCATTTATAGTATGACATTGGTTGCATTGTCCACATTTTGTGGTATGCTTATTCGTATTCTCTAGTCCCCTATTCCTATCACCTTGCTCTAAATAACCTTTGATGTTTTTCCCCATTTTATATACAAAAGATGGTTTCAAACCTAATACTTCTTTAATTTCATCATCCACTAAAAAAATATTCCACATACTGGAAATAATCTCTTTTACATTCTTCTTGTATGGTCCATACTCTATTACACACACTCTATTAAAACCATTTGAAATGGATTCTTTCTTGATGTTAGAATTTATCCCTTTTGCCCTAGCTCCTAACAATGGTATATATTTTACACCCCTTGCCCCTAACACATATTTCCTCACATCATCCATCATCTCTGCCTGATAATTCCTGTCTAAAAATAAACTAGTAATAAAATTTAGTTAATCAATAACATCCTCATAATCCGATGTCATACGAATAGCTCTCACACATTGCCCCTTAAAAATATTGTATTTCATTTTTCTCGGATGATTGCTAGAATATTCTAAATAAGAATTAGTATAAGTATTTTTCCTGTAAATTTTCGATTTAAACTCATTAGACCCTTCAAATACATAGGTGTCCAAATATGGAACTCCAGAAGTGGAACTTGTAACTGTAAACTTCAGATACTCACTACTAGTGTTAAGATATTCCAAAAACTGGTTAAGGCATTCTCCATCACCTTCCCATAGAATGTAAATGTCATCCAGAAATCTGGAATAATAACCCATGTCTTTGTAGAATTCACTATTAAAAATAGTCGAGTTCTCCCAATCAAGCATAACCAAGTTGGCATATATGGGGGCACCCATAGCTACCCCCTTGGTTTGCAGGAAAAATACTTATACTAATTCAGGGATTATGAGGATGTTATTGATGTTATTGAAACAACAAAAATGCTTTATTTAAGCATGTGGAAAAACATGGAAATGAAAACAAATTTACTTTCGGTATTTTGGAAAACATTATTCCTGACCCTGGGGGGGGGGGGGTGATATTAAAAATGTTTTGGCTTGTAAGGAAATATGGTGGCAGTTATTTACTGATGCTAACATACCCCCTAGATTAAATGATTTTATATCTATTAAACCACTGTTGGATAGAAGAAGATAAATATTTAAATAATATTCTGTATTTTTGTATTATTTATTAAGTATATTAGGAATATTATATTTATGTGTGGATCTCATGTTTATTATTTTTCTCATTTACTATATATTTTTTCATTTTTTTTACTAGCTCTTTTTACATTTACTATATATGGTATCATGTCTTTTTAAGAATAATGGTTTGTCATCAATTAGTTTGGCGCCTTTTTATGTATTTAAACAGTATGTACAAATGATTGGTTGTTCTGATGAAGCTCACAATGTTTGCGAGTGAAAGCGCTTAACATTTTATGTATATTAAATTTCACCTTTGGTTCTACAGTTTCAGCAGTCGAGCTGGTTTTGTGCTGTCGTGTAGAGGAACTGTTCTGTTGTGTTATCGTGGTGGTGTGGATGTGTTTCAGAAGGAGAGTCACGCACTCAGGGATGGTTTCCAAATGCAGGAGTGCCTGAAGATCAGGCAATTTATTGTTTGGAATAAAACCACTACGACCATTAGAAACTGAATTTTAATGCAGATAAAAATCTCTAGCACCTCGGCACAAAGCCGTTCAAGAGTACAAAGAAGGACACACTAAAGCATATTTAAATATCTCATTTCATTAAATAATTACAACCAATTAAAAAAGTATTAATTGCATCAAATACGCATTTTCCAACTGGCACTTTCATATAAGAAAGGTCGTAGTATAAGTGACATGATTATACATATTATTATGTTACCCCTAGTATGAGGAGGTTGGTAGAACCCAAAACTTTGGGTACTTATTCGTGTGGAAATTGTTTAGCTTGCAAGCATGTAGTTCATTGTTTTGATAAAATTAATAATGTTAGATTTACACCAAAAGCTAATTTTAGTTGTACTGCTGAGGGGATTATATATGCCTTCAGGTGTTCCGGTGGTCTGTTTTATAGAGGGGAAAGTAAGAGATCCATCAAGGTAAGACTACAGGAGCACCTTAGAGATGCTAAAAATAAGAAAAGTGATAGTCATTTAGCTTTGCATTTTTGGATTTATCATGGGGGGGATACTAGTTGTTTGCATGGGGCAATTTTAGAGAAGGCAAAGGTTTTAGATGTTGAACAATTAAAAAGAAAAAAAATTGTTGTATAAAGAGACTGTTTTTATTCTGAAGTTTGATACACTGACAACTACTGGGTTGAACTCAGAATGCATGTGCTGTAATGGAGGGCATGATGTGGTGCAAGTTTTTTTAAATGATTTACAGCAGAATGTTTTTGGTTTACAGTTTTATGGTATTCAATTTGGTAATAATGTGTTTTTTATTTAATGTTTGGAAGGATCTGTGAAAAATGATAAAAAAAATATTGCTTTTTTCCCACTTTTCTGAGATTTTAAAAAGTTCAGTTACAGGCTTGCTGTTCTTGAACTGTTTGTAAGTTTCTGTGAGGCCATTTTTTGCTTGGGCTAAAGGAAAGTCTCCCTGTTGATTAGTGGCAGTGAAAAACATTGAGCAGCCTGCCTGCCCCTGTGGGAGTGGTTACTGACTTGAAACTGTAGTTTTATTGGCCATTCTGGGTCAATTCCAAAACTCCTTCATCTTCCTCTCTTAAAACCCTCTGTTGCGCGTTTTTGCGCGTTTTTGAGCATAGCGCAACAGCGGGCAGCGCCGCCTAATTGGGTTTAAACTATTCCTGGCTCCACAAAGTCTGCTCTTCACTTTTTCCCTTAGAACTGCTCTATCTCTCAATTTAAACACCATATTCTCATTCTAAGGCCCTTCACTGGTCCAATTAAGTAATCCTACAAGTTAGCACTATTAAACCATAAGCACTACTTACTCTTATACTCTGTACGATTACCTTGTCCTCTATTGGTCCTTCTTAAATTCAGTTTCCCTATTACTCTAGCATGTCCAAAGGTCAGTCAATGGTTTCCTCTCCAGTCCAGCTGGTGAATCAGGGAATTTTGAGGCAATGTTACAACTGTCTCATGTACACGGACAACCCTCTCCTCCTCCAAACAGGTTCATAGGTTCATACTAGGCTATCTGCCCTGGGGCAATTATAAGCCTAGCCCGATTCTGTATGGCTTACGCCACCCCTTGATTTGAGTATACTGTGCCCTTTTTAAGGTTTAGTTTACTGTGCCTCTGTCTAATAGTGACACGGGAGTAATCCCTGGGACAAACCTACGATCCCCCATCCACTTATCGAGATTCTTCTTGAAGAGATTCAGTGAGGTGCTCTGCCTCACATGAACTGGAATTGTATTCCAGAGCGAAGGGAGCCTCTGGGTTATGAACCTGTCCCTCCAGCAAGTTCTATTTATTTCTGTGCTGAGGTTCAAGTCCCTCAGCGTGTGGCTCTAAGGGATTTAGATTTACTGAGGTGGAGCATGTCCATTAATTCTGGATTTGACATAGCTTTGTATGTCAGGCATAGATCACCTCGAAGTAGGCGGTATGCAACTGAGTAGAGCTGGAGTTTTTTTAACCGAGCAGCATATGGCATCTGTTTGAGACCCTTGATCCTCTTGGTGAGATACTTTTGGGGTCTTTCTAATTGCTGCAGGTGTCGGGTAAGGTACATCCCAAAAGGGGCATTGTATTCTATGATAGGCCTGATGAGGGATGAATAAAGGGGCACGATTACCTCTCTTGATCTAGATGTGAAACCCTTCATGATGAGGTGGGCTATGTAGAAGGTCTTTCTACCCACTTTGGCAATGTGGTTTTCAAAGGAGAGATTGCTATCAACTTGGGTCCCCAGGTCCCTAATAACTTTCTCTGTACTTAATGGGTTTCCGCCTATGTGGTAATTTGTGGGCACATTGTTTTTGCCAAAGGGTATGACTATACATTTTTTGGCATTTAGCTTTAAACCATGGCACTGGCACCAGTTATCTGTCTCTGTGAGACCCTTTTGAAGGATGTTTGTGTCAGCTGGAGAGTTGATTATGGTGCCCAGTTTGCAGTCGTCTGCGAACTTGGTGAGCCATAGTCCTCCCACATTTGCCTGTACCTCGGAAAAGTATATACCGAACAAGAGTGGTCCCAGGACAGAACCCTGTGGGGCGCCACTTGTGACCGGTTTCGAGTCTGACATGGCTCCAGCAACTCTCACTCTGTGGGTTCTGTCTTTGAGCCAGTTTGTGACCCATCTTGTGACATAGGGGTTTATATTTAAGCTGGATAGCTTATCTATGATGCCCGAGTGGGGTATTGTGTCAGATGCCTTTGCAAGGTCCAGATAGGCTGTGTGGACTACCTTCCCTTCATCTATGGCTTTGGTGACTGTTTCAAAGAAGTCAACCAGGTTCAAAAGGCAGGATCTGCCCTTGACAAAGCTGAACTGGGTAGGATCTAGTGTCTGTAGGTCCCCAATGTCTTTGTTTATGAGCTCCATGATGATCCTCTCCATAGCCTTGCAGACTAAGCTAGTCAGGCTTATGGGGCGATAGTTTCCAGGGTCCGTAGAGGCTCCACCTTTGTGGAGTGGGACCACTGTTGCTGTCACGCCATTCTGTGGGCACATATCCTGTAGTGAGGCTGAGATTGTATAGCTGTTTTATTTGAGGATTAGTTCCTCTTGTAGTTCATGTAGGGCCAACCTGGGACGCCATCTGGTCCCATGGAAGCAGTGTTTTTGCTTTGGAGAGGGCAGCCTTCACCTGAGCATCTGAGATGTTTGGGAGGCAGCCCTCTGCCGGGATAGCTACTTGCTCTTTTGGGGTGGAGAAGTTTGCACTGAACCTGTCTGCCAGGATATTGGCGATGTCTGTGGGTTCAGTGTATTCTTTGTCGTTTAGAATCAACTCAGAACAAGTCTGGGAGTTGCATCCCAGGTTTCTAACATAACTGAAAAAAGCCTTATGATTGTCTTTGGTGTCCTGTGCAATTTTTCTTTCGAAGCTGGCCTTGGAGGATTTTATGAGGGATCGTAAATTTTTTGCTAGTACTGATCAGAGATGCCTTCCCTATTAGGGATTTTGCTCTATCATGTAGTAGCTTCCTCCTTCTGTTGTACAGTTTATTTATGGCAGGGGTCCACCAGACTGGATGCCTGCCTTTGGATGATTGGGTCTTGGTTTTGTTTGGGATAGCATGATCCATGCATTCCTGGAGATGTCCGTAGAATGCATTTATATAGGATTCTGCAGTTTGGGCTGTAGTTTCCACTGGCCCTGGGGCCTTGAAGGATTCCACTTCGGTTTTGAGAAGTGAGAAGTTCGCTTTTGAGAAGTTTTACACTGTGGTTTTCTGGGCTGGGGGTGGGGTCGGGATGTGGACATCCAGTGAAATTAATTTATGGTCTGAGCTTACCAATGAGAGATATACTTCTGGTGTGGAGCATAGAGTCCCCATGTTGGTAATGATCAGGTCTAGTATGTTGTCCCCTCTTGTGGGAGTGGTGACTAGTTGTTCCATAGCATTTGAGTTTATAATTTCCAGGAATCTTTGGGCTAAGGTGCTGGGGCTTGAGTAGTGCTTCCAGTCAATGTTTGGGTAGTTGAAGTCACCCAATATAATGGTGTTCGGAGAGATCTTCATGTTCTCCAATGTTTTCAGGAAAGCCAAATGGGATTCCTGACTTTGAGAGGGTGATCTGTAGGATGCTATAAACTGAAAAGCAGTCTTGCCCACTGTTAGTTGCACATGGATGGTCTCCGATACTTCGTGCAATGCCACTAACCTGGAGGTGTGGATATCCTTGATAAATATGGAAACTCCCCCTCTTTTTGTGGTTCGGTCTGGGTTTTGGGGCCGAAAAGCATGATATGAGGTATAGCCTGGTAGTGCTAGGGTGATCTCTGGAGCCTTGAACTAGGTTTCTGTCACTGCACAGATATCGATGTTTTCCATACTGAGGAGAGCTTCGAGTGCGTGCATCTTGAGGTTAAGACTTCTGGCGTTTAGCAGCATTACCCTTAGTTTCTTGTTCCTTGTGCTGTCTATGGGGGTGGGTTTGACTTTTGAGCCTTGCCTAAAAAGGCACTATGGGTGTGGCAAGAGCCTTTGCCAACATCCAAAAGCCCAGTGGTGACAGGTGCAAGCCGTCCCTAGCGAAACAACGTGGCTTGTCGAGCATGTCATCCCAGGCTGACAGACACTGGATCCCCTTTGAATGACACCAAAATTTTAGCCAATTGTTAAAATCGATAATTTTGTCTTTGTACTGTGGCATCATTCTAGGTGAGGGTAAGATGCTGCTCAAGGTCAGGGTCATACCAGCCTGGGCTACATGATCAGAGAGCTCCTCTATGTCTCTTTTCATGTAGTCCAGGGAGGTACGTCTCAGGTCATTCACACCAGCATGTACAATGACTGAGTCATATTTGTATTTGCTTTGGAGTGACCTGAGTGCTTGCGTTATGTGTCGGATCCTAGCACCCGACAGGCAGCTCACTGTGACCTTCTCTTTATTCAGCCTGGTGAGCAGGGCGTCAGTGTGTCTGACAATAGAGTCACCTATAACAAGTGTATCAGGTGTGTTATTCAGCCTTAAGGGCTGTGGCTGCTTAGCACACTGACTTTGTGGGTTATGTGTTGTGTGTGTTTTGTTTTGAGGTAGCGTTTGCTTGGATGTCTGCTTTGGAGGTCTCTGTTGCTTAGGTAGATTTTTATTTAGAGCCTCCGAGTATGTTTTTCTGTATTTATGTGTTTGGTTCGCTGATGTGGTGGGACTATGTGATACTGGAATTGTGTTGTGTGAGGTTACCTTCTCCTCCTGACTGGTTACACCAGTTTTGAGATGAGAGAGCTCAGCCTCCAGTTTGGCTAAATAGTTGCATCTCTCACATATATTTGAACCTATTTGGAGGAGGAGAGGGTTGTCCGTGTAGTTTGGAGGAGGAGAGTATTTTTCATATAAGAAAGGTTGTAGTATAAGTGACATGATTATACATATTATTATATTACCCCTGGTATGAGGATGGTGGTAGAACCCATAAGTTTGGGTATTTATTCATCTGGCAATTGTTTAGCTTGCAAGCATGTGATTCATTGTTTTGATAAAATTAATAATGTTAGATTTACACCAAATGTTAATTTTAGTTGTACTACTGAGGGCATTATATATGCCTTGAGGTGTTCCTGTGGTCTGTTTTATATAGGGGAGAGTAAGTGATCCATCAAGGTAAGACTACAGGAGCACCTTAGAGATATTAAAAATAAGAAAACTGAGAGTCCTTTAGCTTTGCATTTTTTGATTAATCATGGGGGATAATAGTTGTTTGCAAGGGACAATTTTCCAGAAGGTGAAGGTTTTAGATGTTGAACAGTTGAACAATTAAAATAAATTGTTGTATAAAGAGACTGTTTTTATTCTGAAGTTTGAAATGCTGACAACTGCTGGATTGAACTTAGAATGCAGTTGGAAAATGTTTATTTAATGCAATTAATGTTTTTCTAATTGGT
The DNA here is from genome assembly GCF_019279795.1 of Protopterus annectens. Lineage (NCBI taxonomy): Eukaryota > Metazoa > Chordata > Ceratodontiformes > Protopteridae > Protopterus > Protopterus annectens. The sequence continues at coordinate 115,584,546 of NC_056747.1, read as the reverse complement.
TGCAATTATTTAATGAGATGGGATATTTAAATGTGGTTTAGTGTGTGCATCTTTGTACTCTTGAAAGGCTTTGTGCCGAGGTGATAGAGATTTTTATCTGCATTAAAATTCGGTTTCTACTGGTCGTGGTGGTTTTATTTTATTTTATTTTTATTTTTTGGTTTATTTAATTTATTGTTTAGACGTCTGGCATTGAAGAGAGCTGGGTTACTGTTAGCAATATTGGAATGTTCATCGACTGGACTCTGTCTAAAGAAAAGCAATAGGGGAGTCAGCATGCAGAAGTCTTGGAATGAGAGGTACTGGCCATCCTTAGCAAAGCAAGTTGGTCTGTCAAGCATTTTGTCCCATGTTGACACTTAATGGATCCCCCTTGAATGACACCAGCTATTTAACCAATTTTTGAAGCCAATTATCTTTTCTTTGTTTCTAGTCATCATTCAAGGTCATGTAAGGATTATACAGCTCACATTCAGGAAACAAACAAACAAACTGGAAATAAGATGATACAAATTCTTTGTTATTTTACTCCATAATACAGGAACAAGGTCATTAAATGGGTTTTGATGCTGACCGCTGACCACATCTTCACCAGTAATATTTGAACAACATTTTGAACACCCTACATCTCATCCATACCCCCTGCAAAGGTAACCACCTTGAAAAACTTCTCCAAAGCTGACTTAGACTCCTAAAAACAGAGGTGGCTAACTTCACGGCACCCATGCCAATGGAAAATAGCTGCATGACTGCCGACTCATACACCAATGCACTGTACAAACATGTAAGCAAATGCATTGAACTAGCAGAACCAAGGCACTCTCCTCCAAAAAAAGGAAGCCAATCTGGTGGTCCCCTGCCATTAATAACTCTACAACAGAAGGAAGAAACTGCTGCATCAAAAGGTGAAGTCCCAAGACTGGAAAAACTCCCTTATTAGCCTCAACAAAAACTTGAGATCCCTCATCAAATCCTCTAAAGCCAGATATGAAGGCAGAATTGCGGCAGACACAAAAAAACAATCACAAAGCCTTCTATAGTTAAATCAAGGATCTCCATGGCAATACCCAGATTTGCTCTGAGTTATTGCACAATAGTACCTCATATACTGAGCCAACAGATATTGCCAATATACTGGCCGACAGATTCGGTGCCAACTTTACCCCTCTCTCCCTCACAAAAGACCAATCACAATACCGGAAGAATGCCAGGCACTTAGCATTACTGCAGCACAGGTTAAAGCTGCATTGTCCAATGCCAAGAATACAGCTTCCATGGGACCCAATAATATCCCTGGCTGTGTTCTACATGATCTACAAAGTGAACTGGCACCACATCCATGTGCCCTGTTTAGTCACAGCCTCACCTCAGGCTTTGTCCCTACCAAATGGCGCACTGCTACAGTCATCTCTCTCCATAAAGGGGGAGCAACTACAGACCCTGGGAACTATTGCCTCATTAGCCTGACAAGTCTGATATGTAAAGCTATGGAGCACATCATCATGGACCTAATTAACAAAGATATAGGAAATCTCCAAACTCTAGACCCCACACAGTTTGGCTTTGTGAAAGGGAGACCATGCCTGCTCAACCTGCTTGACTTCATTGAGTCAGTTACCAGGGCTGTGCATGAAGGTAAGGCAGTGCATATAGCCTACCTCGAACTGGCCAAGGCCTATGATACCATTCCTCACTTGGGAATTATTGATAAACTCACCAAACTAGGCATCAACCCCTATATCACTAGGTGGGTTGCAAATTGTCTCACAGATAGAACACACAGTATGAAAGTAGCAAACTCCAAGTCAGATTGCCGACCAGTCATGAGTGGAGTCCCACAAGGATCAGTCCTGGGTCCTCTCCTGTTCGGCATCTACTTCTCAGAAGTACAGGCCAACACAAAGGGACTCTGGCTGACCAAGTTTGCAGATGACTGCAAGGTGGGAACCATTATTAACTCCCCAAGTGATACAGACATCCTACAGAAAGGCCTCACTGAGACCAATGACTGGTGTCGAAACCATGGCCTTAAGCTTAACGCCAAAAATTTGTCGTCATCCTCTTTGGTAAAAACTCAGTTCCCACTAATTACCACATCGATGGGAGCACACTGAACACTTAAGGTGTTATAAGAGATCTGGGGACGCAGGTTGACAGCAACCTCTCCTTCAACCACCACATTGCCACTGTGGTCAGAAAGTCCTTCTGTGTGGCACATCTGATTACCAAGGGTTTTGCATCCAGGAAGAAAGAGGTCATCATCTCCCTCTACTCTTCTCTCATTAGACCAATCATTGAGTATAATGCCCCATTTGGCATGTACCTCACTAGACACCTGCATCAGCTGGAGAAGCCACAGAAATACCTCATGAAGAGGATCATAAGCTTTAAACATGGCTAGACTCAAAAGACTTCAGCTATTCTCTGTCTTATATCGCCTACTTAGAGGAGCTCTGTTAGAAATGCTACATCTAAAAAAATCCCAATCCCAATCCCTCTGCACCACATGCTCCAGAAACCTCAACCTCATTACCACAATCAACAGAACATGCTGGAGGGACAGGTTACTCACCCAGGGAATGCCCATGCTCTGGAATCGACTTCCCATACATGTCAAGCAGAGCACCTCGCTGACCCTCTTCAAGAGAAATCTTGATGAGTGGATGGGTAATAGTAAGTTCACCCCAGGGATCACTCCAGTGGCTCTGTTTGATAGAGGCACTGGGAACTAACATCGGGTGGCAGGATGCCAGGGCACTTCTATGGGCTAGGCTTATAAAGGCTTCAGGGCCATTAGCCTAGTACACACCTATGAACCTATGAACCTACGATAAGGTAGCTGTATATTGATGGCATGGTCAGCCAAGGACATCAACAAAACAGCATTAATGTCATTGAATCACCCAAAAATAGCCATAATATTTCTGCATAATGTATAGTCAGCTTAATAACTATAAAATTTAGTGAAGGAAAAAGTACGATACCAAATAGGTTGTAATAAACAAATAAAAGCAACTAAATAGCTCTTAATAGCCTAAGAGCCAAATATTTTGATATAAAATAGTCTTATATATGAAAAGTATTGGCAGCAGATATATCTATATCTATATATATATATATATATATATATATATATATATATATAGCATCTATATCATATTATCTTACGATGTAAATAGCGAACGCTATTTCATCGTACCGATAATATCGAAACAACAAAATATCAAACTGAACAGCAAATTTTTTTCCCAGGGAAAAAATTCGCTGCTCCATAAAAAAAAATAAATAAATAAACATAAACATAAATTTAAGTGGGGGGCTTCACCCCCCCCACCCCCCTACTTAAATATACCAACTCCGAGATCGCACCATAGTGGAGGAAATGGCAAAGTCCCGAAGATGGACCACTGAATTTTTTCCCTGGGAAAAAATTCGATGTTCCGTGACTTCGCTATTTTCCCATTTCGACAGTATCAGATCTACTAAATAGCATTCGCTATTTAGTCCATTTGATAGCGTCATATACACCCATAGATATATATATATATATATATATATATATATATATATATATATATATATATATATATATATGTATTGTATATAAATTGCAAGACATATGTAATGGAATGTGCATATATAAACTGACTGATTTGCCTCAACTTATTTCCATTTTGTTTTTTCCTGAATGTGCCGAGTTGTTTGGATTTATGTCAACATTTAACGTGACCTCTTTCTCTTCTTTTAGTCCTCTCCCCACTCTTCTACAAATGACTCATCCTAACAACTTCCTTCTTAACTTTAATCTCTGTTTTTGACTTCTTTGACAATGGCTACTTGTCACATATGAAAACTCAATAGCAGCCAGTAGCACTATAATCCAAACAACACATGAAAAAGATGCAAAATCTTCAGGAAACCAAAACACTTTATTCCTCAGGTACACTAAATAACCTCAAGTTGGCACTTTCGTCTCAATCAAAAGGAACATAGAGACTTCTTCAGACTGAAGTTCAAGTTACTACCTACCTTTTTAAACACTCAAAAAATCACATGACCATTACTAAAATGTGACATCATCACTCACATACTTTTCCAAACAATTAATAAAAATATAAATATAACAATCAGTAGACTAATAGAAAACACAACTCTTATAAAACACATTTCAATACTTTTTAAAAAACTCAGAGAGAATACTGACTCAAAAATACTTAATGTTTCAACCCCTTTCTCTTTAAATGCATTATAAATTCTTCTCTATTATTAAGTCCTGGTGGGAAACAAGCGTTCAGTTTGACTTGCCAACAATACTCAAGCCATCCTAATTCTTCTTCTATATTTACTACGCTTTAAGTGTTAACCAAAGCCTCCAGAACTATAAATTTGTAATTGATCTTACACCCTTTATTCTTTTAATGTTTGCTCATAGCATTTTTCTCATCTCCATTTTGTATGGCATACTTATGTTCGTAAATCCTTCTGTTAAGCTCATGGGTAGTTCGCCCAACATAAAAGGATTTGCACTCTAAACATGTAATAAGATAAATAACATTCTTAGATCTGCAACTAAAAATTCCTGGTATATGATCTTTACTGCCTCCCACCTCTAACTCACTTCCTTCAGTATATAAACAATTACACATATTGCAATTATAACATTTTATCATTCCATTTTTTCTGTCCCATACTCTTAGTCTTATTCAGTTTTCTTTGAAAATAATTTTTAAAGCTTTTTACCTTCTTTTGAACAAAACCAGCAGCTTCTCCTGACTTATTAATAAGCTCACCATTTGATTTAAAAAGTCCCCAATTATTCCTAATAACATTTTTGATACTTTGTGAGTCAACACTATTGTGTACTGCCATTGATGTTTTATATTTAAACTTATCTCTCTTACCCTCATTTACAGTGTCATTCTGTTTTCTTTGATCTAACTGTTTGTCTAATAATTTCTTCACTTCTAGTACAGGATATCCCCTTACTTCCATTTTATCACAAAAAAGGTTTGCTTCTTCTAAAAAGTCTTCATCATTTTTAGTTAATCTACTTATCCTAGTTAACTGCCCCTTTACTATATTAATTTTGGTTTTCTTAGGATGCATGCTGGAATAATGTAGATACATATTATTCTGAACGTTTAGAGTATACATTTTTTTATGTTGGGCGAACTACCCATGAGCTTAACAGAAGGATTTACAAACATAAGTATGCCATACAAAATGGAGATGAGAAAAATGCTATGAGCAAACATTATAGGCATAAAACGTGTAAGATAAATTATATATTTATAGTTCTGGAGGCTTTGGTTAACACTCAAAGCATAGTAAATATAGAAGAAGAATTAGGATGGCTTAGGGTTGCGAGGGTGGCCTAATGGTTAAGGTGTTTGCCTTACAAACACAAGGTGCAGGGTTTGAGTCTCACAAGGGATAATTGGCTAGGCTTACAATGGCTCGCAAGGGCAGTTAGCCTAGTAGTAATCTATGAACCTATGAACCTATTGAGTATTGTTGACAAGTCAAACTGAATGCCTGTTTCCCACCAGGACTTAATAATAGAGAAGAATTTATAATGTATTTAAAGAGAAAGGGGTTGAAACATTAAGTATTTGTGAGTCATTTTTCTTTCTGATTTTTTAATAAAGTGTTGAAATGTGTTTTATAAGAGTTGTGTTTTCTAAGTCTACTGATTGTTATATTTATATTTTTATTAATTGTTTGGAAAAGTATGTGAGTGATGATGTCACACTTTAGTAATGGTCATGTGATATTTTTTGAGTGTTTAAAAAGATGGATAATAACTTGAACCTCAGTCTGAAGAAGTCTCTATGTTCCTTTTGATAGAGACAAAAGTGCTAACTTGAGGTTATTTGGTGTACCTGTGGAATAAAGTGTTTTGGTTTCCTGAAGATTTTGCATCTTTTTCATGTCTACTTGTCACATATACCTAGACACATTGTCTGGTTTGGTTCTCATGTCATACGACTTTTTGTGTGTGCGGATTACTTTCAGGATTTTGCATCTCAAATCCTTCACTTTTAAATGTACCAATATGATTGTCACATTTGTCAAGAGTTAGACTAATTATGGCCCTAGTAACATCCTAGATCCCGATGCTGTAAAAACAGCACACTATAATCCTCTCCTTGCCCTGCCTTCTGAGTGACAAGTCAGTGTGCTTCTCAAAAGACTCACCTATTACTAAAACATTTCTATTTTGGCTGTGGTTCAAAGTGTTTGAACTTTTGCTCAAGGTTGACTCTTTATGAAAGGCATGCATGAGCTGGATAAATGGCCTGATTTTTTCTGAAACTTAATATTCTGATTTGTAGGAGTCTATGGGAGTGGTTCTTTTAGAATTATGTTGATAACTTGACAACAATTCTGCTGAATGAAAATAAATTGAAAATGTTTTGCCTAAATTGTTTTTGACAAATGTCAAAAAATATTTTTGCAGGGGTTAAATCTCTCCCTGTACCTCCCTTGACTTATTTTCTTATCTATATAATGGCTAATTAGTTAGATCAGTAGTTTGATTAATGTTAAAAATTAAAGTTTGAGGTTGGTAGTGCTATTTTTTCTGCTGTATCCATCCATTATCCAATGTTTCCCCAATTTTTGCAGTGGGATGAGGGTGTCACATCAACAGGGACCATCATTTAGAGCCAGTGTTCACAATGCCAGGTGGCTAGCCATGCTATGGTTGTTCTTCCATACCACACACGTGCCTATGGCCAATTTAGAGTGTCTTGTTCATCTATTGCATGTCTTTAGAATGTGGGAGGAAACTGGAGCATCCAGCGAAAATCCATGCAAGCATAAGGAGGACATACAAACTCTGCAATAAACTGCTTTTATTTAATAAGCAGACACTATGCATGTGTCCCAGGAGACTGTTGGGTAGCATAGCCCGATTTCCCAAAACATTGATTAACTGTGTGAAGAAACTGAAAACACTGCCATCTGTGTTAGCATGTCTGGCAGGAGATTTGTGCACATTCTTAGATTAAGTTGTATTGTATGCCAGCATGCCTGATTGTGAAAATGTAAATGAATTTTAAAATGTTGAGTATTTTCCTTGTTTAAACAGAATGTTTAGATGTCTGTCTCTGCTTTGAATCACTTCAACTGTGCATGCTTGAGAGGGACATTCTAAAGTTCAAACTGTGGAGAATCAGCTGAGCAGAGAGAGATCTCATTAGATTAGGGAAGTTTAGTTATTAAGATAGAGTTTTTCCTGAATAATGGATTCATATCCTGCAGTTTGATTTACATTTCTGACCATTGAATTCTAATGTTTATTGAGAGTTGTTATTTTCAATTTTGTAATAATTTTTACTTATTATTAAATGTTTTTCATTATTTCACATTGTGGCTGATAACCTGTGTTTTTCTTTAGAGATAAGAGAGTGCTTCTACCTGTTTGATACTCCCCAGGTCACCCTGAGGCCTGGCTGTTCTGGTTATAGCTATCATTTATTTTCATAATTAATTTTCATAATTGGACACCCCTTTTTAAGGTCAAGAAGACCCTCATTGGTGGCAACATTTCTGCATTTATTTTGGGAAACAGACACAGCAGAAAATCTGTGTCAGGCTTTCTCAGAAGTGTTTGGATGTGTGAGACTTTGAGTGTGAGTGCATCAGAGGTCTTAAACTGGGGCACTTTGCTAATACAGTTGGGTGGACAGAGGTGTATAGTCCAGTCCCAAGAAAAATAGAGCGTGTTCCATTTGTGCTCTTAGGGGAAACTGTGAAATATTACTTTTGTTTGTGACAGTCTCATACTGGAGTCAGTAGTGAGGACTGAAACTCCTTAGTTACTGACCCAGGATAGTAAGGGACATCATTTAATTGTTAGCAGTCCAGTGGGTATTGGCCAGATGTCGCAAACTGAGTAGTGGAGCTGCAGGAATCAAACCCTGGCCCACAGGAAGCAAGTCTTTAACTGTTCATAGCCTTAATCATCTGTGCTAACTGGTTTTAAGTAGGTAGTTTTTTGCTTGAGGCTGTTTTGAATTCTTAGACTTTGAATATGAATACATTTCATTTGAATCTGTACCTTACTATTTCAGATTGATCAGATATCATACATTTTGTTAATAACTTAGAAACAAAATATAAATGTTCTCCAGTGGACAGGGTTTCCAAGGATCTTACTGTAATGGCTCTCAAAAACATTTGCCTCATGCATCACTATATACACAGGGGAGGATCCAGCACAAGATAACTAGGCAGCTAACAATGGCCCATTGCTGGCTGGGGAGCTTGGCTTGGCCATTAAAAAAATGATTTTATACCTGGTCCACTCTATGTGCAGCAACTGAGTCACTTGGTTGCTAGAACAGCTTTTTATTTACATTTTGTAGATTGAGTTGAGTTGAGTTGTTTAGCCAATGGGATTCCATGCAGTGAGTTTGTTTAGCCAATGAAATTCCATGCAGTGACTTATTTAACCAGTGAAATTCCATGCAGTGAGTTCTTTAGCCAATGAGATTCTATTGAGTTTGAAGTGAGTAAGCATTAGTGTGAAGCACACAACATCTTAATTGCCACTGCCATGCTGTTGAGGGAATTCTTTTGCTGAGAGGAAAATTATACAGGGGTACATGTGTTTGTTTTTCCACTATTGTGCTTGAACTTCATACACTGTTTTCAGGATTAAAGTCATTTTTGTAAGTTTTGAAAAGCTGATCACTAAAACCTCCTCTTGGCCAAGACACCTAGGAATGCCCTCCTATACTGTTTTGGTAAGTGCCATGGAATTTTGTACATCCACATGAGCTACCAGCAACTTAGGCAAATGGGGCCTTGATTTAACATCTTATCCTAAGAACAGCATACTCAGGAATGAAACAACTCTTTATGTTACACTGAAGTGTCACTATTGAAATAATATAATAATAAAGTAGCTGGTGAGGGAATAGAACCCATAGCCTTTTGCAACAAAGTCAGGAGTACTACTTGCTAAGCTACTGAGACAGCCAATAAACATGTATTAGTGTTCTAGCCCCTTCCAAGGAAAGCAACACTGTTGAAAATAAGAAGTTATGTACTCACCATAACGTTCCATCTGAGTAGGTAAACTTCATTTGGCAGCAACCTATGGGTCTTTGGATCCATATCAGATCCGAGCCGGCAGTTTCCAACAGCTGAGATCCGAGCTCCAAGCTCCTCCCCCTACCCATAATCCCCTGCCATCCCTACCTGACCTCAGATCTAGTTTGCCTAATGCAAGACCTGCACCAAATAGCCAGTCTATGATCTGACCTCGATACAATCAGATGACAAAGAGTAATATAAACATCCGACGGTCAGGGGGAAGGAGGGGGGACGGTTGCTGCCAAATGAAGTTTACCTACTCAGATGGAACGTTATGGTGAGTACATAACTTCTTAATCTGAAGTAGTTAACTTCATTTGGGCATCAACCTATGGGACAGAGTCCCCAGCTACCTAAATCTTGGGAGGTCCTTATGGAAGGATGTTCCGGAGCACTGCAGAGCCAAAGGATGCTCTCCCTCTGGAGACCAGATCCAACTTATAATGATTTATAAAGGTATGAGATGAAGCCCAAGTGGCTGCTGAACAAATTTCATCCAATGAGACTCTAGAACAAAAGGCAGCAGAGGTGGAAATTGACCTAGTAGAATGGGTGTGGACTCCTTGGGGTGCGGGGCGGCCACAACTTTCATATGCCAGTAGAATACACTGTGAAATCCACCTGGACAGTGCGACTTTTGAAACTGATTTCCCAAAATTAGATTTAGCAAATTAAATAAACAGCTGGTCTGATTGCCTATGACCAGCTGTTCTGTGTAAGTAGAAACGTAGTTGTCTATGAACATCCAACGAGTGCAACTTGTATTCGCCTTTGTTTTGGTAATTGGGAAAAAAGACAGGTAAATTAATACTTTGATTGATATTTGATTCGGAAGCAATCTTAGGAAGAAAAGAGGGATTGGTCCTGAGGGATACTCTGTCTTTATGAAAGGTTAAATACGGTGGCTTGGCGGAAAGGGCTTGAAGTTCAGAAACCCTTCTGGCCGAAGTGATAGCGACAAGAAAGGCTGTTTTGCAGGATAATAGTTTAAGATCTACTGAAGCTGCAGGCTCAAAGGGAGGAGCTGTCAAAGCCTGGAGTATGAGCGCTAAATCCCAAGGAGGGACAACATCCTTCACTGGGGGTATTAGTAGGAAGGTACCCTTCAAAAAGGCCTTACACAATCTGGTTGAGATCAAAGGGCCTAGGTCACTCCCCACATGATAATGTGAAATTGCTGCCAGCTGAACTTTGACCATGGAAGAGCTGGCTCCTTGGTCAAAAAGTCCTGACAAAAAGTCTAACACCACAGGCAACGGAGCCGTAAAGGGGTCTAAGCTTTGTTGCTCCACCCAAACAGAGAACCATTTCCATTTGCTATCATAAAGCCTTCTAGTAGACGGCTTGTGGGCCGCCATTAAGATAGCTTTGACTGGGGAAGAGATACCGGGAGTCCTAGCTAGAAGTGGAACTGAAGCAACCAAGCCATGAGCTTCAGATTGTTCAGATTCAGGATCAGAAGGTCTAATGGGTGCAAGATCAGATCCGGGATGGGATCCAGAATTCAGGGAGGATTCACTAGATGACACCGTAGATAAGGGAACCAAGCCTGACGAGGCCAAAATGGGTCAATGAGGATTATTCTGCTCCCCAGCCATCTGGCTTTCTGTAAGAACTTCAGCATTAGACGAAGAGGAGGGTAAGCATAGAGGAGACCAGGCGGCCAAGCATGTACCAGAGCATCTTGGGGGGATTAGAGCAAAGTAGTCATTGTACTTCGTATTTGAGGGAGAAGCGAAAAGATCGCAACAAGGTTGACCCCATTTGGAGAATATTTGTTTCACTACTTAGGGATTCAGAGATGACTCGTACGGTAAAAGAATCGTGCGACTCAGTCTGTCCGCTAGGATGTTGGACCATTCCGGAATGTGCGTCGCTATGAGAAAGCGGTTGGTGAAGATCGCCCATTCCCACACTCTCATGGCCTCTCGGCAAAGTGGATAGGACCTGGTTCCCCATTGTTAGTTGATATACCAGACTACCGACATGTTGTCCATCTGGACCACAATAGTCCCAATGGGAAGAAGACTCTGAGGTGCTTGCAACACCAACAGCACCGCCCTCATCTCTAGGACATTGATATGCAGCGAGATCTCCGTGTGGTCCCACGTGCCTTGGACTGTCCTGCCTAGACAATGCCCCACCATCCAAGGTGAGAGGCGTCCGTGGTCACCGTGGTTAGGGGATGGGGCATAGCAAAGGGCCGACCTTTGAGGAGGTCTGGGGACTGGAGCCACCACAGGAGGGCGTTCCTGCAAACCCTGCTGAGGTGAATGGGATGGTTTAGAGGGTAATGCAGGAAGGACCATTGGACTTGGAGGGTCCACTGCAGGACCCTCATGTGCAAACGCACCATAGGCAGCAGGTTGATGGCAGCTGCCATCAACCCTAGGGCCCTCAGGACCAGAGCTGCTGAAGGAGCTGGGGATAGAAGAATGGCCCGCACATGGAGTCTCAGGGTTTGAAGTCGGTCCGAAGTCAGGAAGGCTAGGAGCCGGCGTGTATCCAATCTGGCTCCGGAAGCAGAGGAGCCTCCTGGAGCATCTGTCCATCAAGATGTGGTAGTACGCATCCTTGAGGTCTATAGAGCATATCCAGTTGTTCTCCTGCAAGAGGGGGAGAATGGATTGAAGTGTGACCATCCAGAACTTTTCCTTGGTTACTGACAGGTTCAAGAGGGATAGAGCGAGGATTGGCACATGGAGTCTCAGGGTTTGAAGTCGGTCCGAAGTCAAGAAGGCTAGGAGCCGGCGTGTATCCAATCTGGCTCCGATGAAGTCTATGATTTGTGTCGGCAGAAGGGAAGATTTTTCTACATTGACTGTGATCCCCAGCTGGGAAAAGGAAAGAGTCGCTCGCCGTGCAGAGTAGATGCCTTGTGGGGGGGGCGGTCAAGAGCCAGTCGTCCAGGTAGGGGAAGACCTGAATTCCCTGGAGTCTCAGGTGGGCCGCAATCACTGACAAAACCTTGGTAAACGCCCTGGGGGCTGTGGTGAGACCAAAGGGAAGGACCCTGAATTGGTAATGGCTGGCTCCTAGCTGGAAGCGGAGGAACCTCCTGGAGTGTCTGTCCATCAAGATGTGGTAGTACGCATCCTTGAGGTCTATAGAGCATATCCAGTTGTTCTCCTGCAAGAGGGGGAGAATGGATTGAAGTGTGACCATCCGGAACTTTTCCTTGGTTACTGACAGTTTCAAGAGGGATAGAGCGAGGATTGGCCTTAAGTCCCCCGTCTTTTTTGGCACCAAGAAGAACCTGGAGTAAAAGCCCGATCCGAACTGGTCTGGGGTATGTGCTGAATGGCTCTTTTTTCTAGCAGCTGCTGGATTTCAGCAGCCGCGGCCTCCCTCTGATCAGGGGGGACATCGGGGAGGAATCTGGGATTGCGAGCGGGATGAAGAAATGGGATTTGATAACCTCTGGATATGATACGAAGCACCCAGCGATCTGTTGTGATGGACTCCCAAGCTGCCAGGTGCCTCAAAAAATGCCCCCTGACTGCCTCCAGAGTGGAGCAGTCGGGTAACCTCTCAGGGTTGCTGCGTGGGTCAATCAGAGAATGATTCTCTGGACCCAAAACTCCTCAGACCCCCTCTGCCCCTAGGGCGGCATCCACCCTGTCCTCCTCTGCCTTGGAAGGACTGGGTGTCTGGAGTGTCACGGGACTGTTGCACTTCTGGAACCACATCTTCTTCTGTCCCTTTTGGTTCTTGGAGAAAGACCTCTGGGGAGCAGAGAAGTGGACTCCGATGGCAGACGTCTTCCCGTCCTTCTCGCTCTGGACTAAAGTTTTGCGTACGGTTTTGCCAAAGAGGGCAGAACCATTGAATGGGGCATGAGAGAACGACGCCTTAAAGTGTTCCACGAAATCACAGTGGTGGAGCCACGCCTGTTGCCTCATGACGACACCCGCTCCGCTAGCTCTAGTGGCTCCTTCCGTAGTATGGGATAGTAGCTGCATAGAGGTATTAGAAATAGACCTTAGAGTGGCCATTCGGGCAGAGTACACCTGCTTGTCCTCTGCCGACATGGACTCCGAGGGCGACCCAGCGTACACTTTAATAAGGTCTCGCTGGAGCCGTATGACATGTGCCATGTAGTTCAGTGACCTTACCGAGAAGGTAGCTGAACTGAAGACTCGCTTTCCAAGGCAGTCCATCGCCCGAGACTCCTTGCTAGGAGGATGGACCAAGGGACTTTCTTGGGCCAGTTCCCTCTTGGTGGCTGCCGCCACCAACATGGCATCTACTGGGGATCCCTTACTCCAGTGCACTCTGTCAGAGGGGGGACTAAGTATCCTATCAGGTCTCTTTGGGACGGGCTCCACAGTGTCCGGCTCCTTCCATGCCCTGGTAGTGATCATGTCTACCAGGGGGTCGGCTGGAGGGGACACCCAAGAGGTAGACGGGCCTGCTTCAAATGCCTCCAGGAACACAGACTCATCCGAGGTAGGCTTTGGGGTGGACCACCCTCCCCTTATTCTGAGCATCTCCATGATGTCTCCAAAGGAGACATCTTTGGGGGATGATCTTGGGGAGCCTTCCCCTTACTCCAAATCTGTGTCCTCGGTCAAGGACTCAGGGGAGTCCAAGGGCCTCCTTTTGCACTTGCGCTTGTGAGGGACCTCCTTGGGGGGTCTGTCCGAGGAGGCCTCACCAGGCTCATCATGTCCCAACAAGGGAACTACCTGGGATGTTAGAGCAGGCTGTCCCTGGGGCCGTGTGATAGAAGTCAGAACCAACTGAGAGAGAGTGCGGGGTGGAGCCGTAGCTGTGGCCGGGGGCCTGGAATCCCTCGACAGAGCCCTCTCCACCACGTCAAAAGCTGAAGGAGAGCTACTCTCTCTGGAATCCGAGAGCAAACCCTCCCTTGGATCCAACGAGTGGATCGGGGCCAGAGCCGACGCTATCGGATCCGACGGGCCCATATGCTCTGACCTGGACGGAGCCGAAGGCACACTGACACCCTCGGATCCGAAGCTCAGCTCTTGGCTCTGAGAGCTCGGATCCACCAAAAAGGGACCCGACAGACTCGAGGGCACTGTCGGCGTCGAATTACCCGATACTTTCGGTGCCAACACACCCCCGGCTCCAACACCACTTGGCTCCGAGGACTCCAAACCCGGGAAGCAGGTTAGAGAAGGAGCGATCGGGACAAAAAAGGGGACAGGAGCACTCCCATCTGCAGTTGGGCCTGGAGAAATCTTCTCATTATCCGGTCCAAATCTGCATCCATTAAGCTTTTGGTCGACCTAGAGGAGGCCACCGAGGCGGGACGGGAGTGCCGCCTTGACGACCTCGAGGGAGACCGGACCTCCTCCTCCTCTGGTCCCGGTGAGAAGCGAGGTGACCGTAGCCGGGAAGGAGACAGCTCGGAGGTCTTGGAGGGAGAAGCCCCCTTAGCTGGCGGGGCCGATGTAGAGGCCTCGGCCCGCCGCTTGTGGTGCTTCACCCTGTGCTTTTCTTTTCTGGCTTCCCTATCCTCCTGGCCCAAGGTGGGAGGTTGTGTCCCGGCCAGGGGAAGGGAAGTAGTCGTGGGTACTGTCGCGGCTGTGGCAGGCACCACGGGGGGACCGGAGGTCGGAGCCGAGTCCGGGGGCAGAAGTCCCGCCAGAATCAACTTTGACCTCCAGTCCTTAAGTGCCCTAGGGTTGAACACCGCACAAATAGTGCAGCCAGAGGAGAGGTGTTCAACCCCAAGGCACAACACGCACTGAGTGTGGCCATCCGCTGGGGATAGCTTATGGCCACACTCGGTACATTTAGAAAAAAATGTCTTTGGGGCCTCAGACATTATACTAAGAAAAGGACACACACACTAGGCCCCAATCACACACAGACACACACCCTAACACTCTCATGAGAGGGGGGGAGGAATAAGCTAAATTAAAATTTGTAGAGAGAAAAACTATGAGGGGATGCTAAACACTCACAAACACACTTTTCCTGACAGGAAAGTAAAAGAAAAAGATTAAATTTTCTCACAAAGTCTTGCTAAGAAACAACCGATGCCTGGAACTCAAAGATCAAGCTGCTGGCTTCAACCGCGGCAAACTAGATCTGGGGTCAGGTAGGCATGGCAGGGGATTATGGGTAGGGGGTGGAGCTTGGAGCTCGGATCTCAACTGTTGAAAGCTGCCGGCTTTACCGAGCAAATGCACCAACATGAGCCACATCTATTTCTGGTTTGCTGAAATAGTAGCAATAGAAATAATTTACATATGAATGTTTTTGGGTAGCACTTTATCTCTCAATAATGTATGTGTGTGTGTGTGTGTGTGTGTGTGTGTGTGTGTGTGTGTGTGTGTGAATAAATCAAGAACAGTTTTAAATATTACTCTAATTCACTTAAAATGTTAATAGAGCAAAAATGTTTTGCATTAATATACATTTTTTGAACAGTAGGAATTATGAGACTCTATTGACTGACATTACTGACTGACTGTAAGCATGAGTGATTTACCAGAAAATGTATTTGAATTAAAATCAGGACATTCTGCAAAGACAGGGACATTTCAGCGGTATTGGTAGCACTCCATGGGAATGTCTGGTCACAATAACATATTCCAGGATTTGAATTTTTTGAATGTGCAAATTTTTAAATGATGAAGTTATGCTTTTCTGAATGTTATTAAAACTGTCTATGAACAGTCCTCAGTGGAAGAATTTGTAGCTTTAAAGACTGATAATTAAAACTACTTATTCTTAAATTCTTAAGCTCAAGGGCTGCTTCTTCAGTTTCAGACAGTTTAGTATGGTTTGACACTACCATAGTATCCATAGCATCAACAAGCAAAGAATTAAAGAAATTGCAGACAAAGTGAGCTTTCCATCTTCAAAATACAGTACACTATTTTACCTTTCATAAGGTGGAATAAATGGGCAAAATGTGGAGCACTTACTAGCAACTAGGGAGGGAGCTCACGGTGGAACGGATGGGTAAAACACAACACATTTACTAATAACATTGGAGGGGCTCAAAGCATGGCTAAGATAATACTTTATATTTGTTTTGTCTCATACCTATTTCCTGAACCAATAGAGATTCTCAGGAGAAGTCCAATGTCCCAGGTGGGCAAGCCAATCAACTCCCCAACCCCCCCCACAATAAATAAATAAATAAATAAAAAAAACACCTCCAGTCAGCTTCAAGAAATCAAGAAATACATGTAAGAACAGGCTTGTAACAGCATGAATGCAATATGCCATCTCTAACACCACCAGCAAGTGAAAATATTAAAGAAACTGCAGCCATAGTCAACTTGCCACCTTCAAAATGTGGAACACTACAGTGTCTTGCACAATATGGAACAGACGGGTAAACGTGACACATTTACTAACTAGGAAGGAAGATCACACCCTGGTTAAACTGTGCACTTTATACTTATAAAAAGTTATTTGATAACCACAGTCTGTCTCTGCTTGCCAGAGTCACATGGTTACAATGTAAAATGTTCATTTTACACTATTTATAAGACAAAAATATTTATGCTTCAGTTGTAATATATTCTGTTTTACCACACACATAACTATATTACAAATATTAGAGACTTGAAACTAAGTTAAAATTTTCAGTGCTCCCCAACACACACCCTCACAGAAAATAAGCAAATTATTCATATATTCTCTCTCAGCATCTCTAGTTATAAATTCAGATTAATAAACAACTTTAGCCTTTCTCCCCATCTCAGTTATTATTAGTTCATTCTATTCACTACATTGCTAGTACTTTGATCTTTGACCCCCAACACACAAACAAACACACACACACACACACACACACACACACACACACACACACACACACACACACACACACACACACACACACCAATTACAACCACTTGTATGACTGTACATCTCAGATATTTGCTTGAGATCAAGTGAATGAATAAATGCATTTATAACTTCCCAGAACATAACTCAGCTCGCTGGTGTCAGAACTCTACAGTGCAACTCTCATCTTCCCTCTCAACTTAGCTCAAGAATCATAAACAAGGACAGTGCTCTGATGGAATATAGTGACAAAGCCCTAACAACAAGGGAGCTGCACTGGTGGAGAAGAGGGACAAAGCCCTAACAACATGGGGGCTGCACTAGTGGAGAAGAGGGACAAAGCCCTAACAACAAGGAGGCTGCTCTGGTGGGATAGAAGGACAAAGCCATGACAACAAGGGGGCTGCACTGGTGGAGTAGAGGGAAAAAGCCCTAATTATGGCCCAGCCAACCAGGGTTTGATTAGTGGCTTGGGTGACTGACAGTGGGGCAGGGATGGATGGGTGTGCTTGTTCTTGGGGGGATAGTACTCACTGGTGATACTTCTTAAGTGAAGTTGTGGTCCAAAGAGGGGTGTTATCCTTGCATGCAACCAGTGAGTGTATGTGGGGAGGCTGTAAAAAAGTGTGTAGGGCATATATAATAAAAAAAAAAGCAAAAAAAAAACACATGCACATGCTCTCACACACACACACACACACACACACACACACACACACACACACACACACACACACACACATAGAAGCACAGAAAGCCAAGCCCCTGGGGCACTCTTAAGATCCACAACCAGACCCAGCAACACCAGATCAAGTACGGGGGTGGGGGTGGGGAGAACGAGGATGCTGATAGACCCAGTGTGGACTTGGGACACTAGGGGTCAGGCCAGTAGAAATGAGGCCCAAGGGGATAAAAAAAAAAAGAACCAGAAACAAGGAGCAAAATCAGGAACAGCTTTTAAGTATTTCTCCAATATATTTAGAAAGCTGATAGAATAACCAGCTTTGCATTATCAAGCATTTTCTAAAGAATACAAAATCTGAAATCACATGCCTGTCATTATTTAATTATTGTGATCTGCCACAATTTACCAGTAGCCACAAATTTACGAGAAGCAGACCAAAATGCCTTTTAATTTCTTTATTCAGGAATTTTGGACAAACCAGGTAATCCCAGTGGGCAAAGTGTCCCTTATTAGGGGTTACCCAGGAGCACTTTCTGGTTAAGGAACTTGCTCAAAGACACAAAGTAGGCAATGGAAGTGAAAGGATTCAAACCCTGTACTTTTTACTACAGGAAGCAGTTTGTTAACATAAGTGCCCAACAACTCCGTATCACTTAAAATATTAACTTAACAGCAAGTGTTGCATGGACATGTATTCTCTGAATAATAAAAAACCTACGAAACTGTTATGACTGGCAGTAGTGATAGACAGTAATTCTTAGAGATTTATCATAAAAAAAGAAGTTAAAGAGGGCAAGGGCATAAATATGAGGCAAAATCAGTTATAGTCTGTAATACTGGAGACAGATATGATGCAAACTACTATTATTCACTTTAAAAGTAAACAGAAAAGCAGGTTTTGCATCAACATGCATTTTCTGGACATTTGAACAACAAAAACTATGAAAATCTAATAATCAGAATTACTGATCGATTCTAATCTTTAGTGATTTTAACTCTCAGTGATTTATCAGAAAATGAAGACAGACGTGATTGGCAGTTAGTACAAAGGATTAAGGCTCTAAATTCTTAGTGAGCTGCTTCCTGTAGTCAAAGGTACAGGGTTTAATTCCTTGTGCCTCCATCTGCCTATTGTGTGACTTTGAGTAAGTCACTTAACTAGAGAGTGCTCCTGCATTGCCCCTTTACCTAGTTTAAAAGACAGAAGAACAAAAAGCTGTGGTATACATATGAGGCTAAATAGTCGCATGCAGTTTCTGAATAATAAGAGCAGAGCCAGATCATGGTCAAATGGGCCTTATATATATATATATATATATATATATATATATATATATATATATATTGATAAAAAGACCCCCTGCCCCCCACCCATGCAGCTGTATCAATATACCATAAGTTGTCTGCCTCTCCACAGTTACCATAAAACACTGTTAAAACTTTCTCCTTTACTTTTATGATGATCACTGATATCTGGATTTAATTTAAAACTTTTATTAAAAATTTTACAGCAAAACACTGACAGCCATTTGATGGACAAAATACACTCACACTGAAAACACACAGCTTGTTTCTCATTCTTTGGTTTAGTCTTTGACCCTGCTAAAGCTATGATGGGTCTGAGTTGGGGAGTCGACCACCGACTTATGAATCTTAGGATTTCAAATATCCCCAGCACCCAAGGAAGCTTAACCTGAAGGAAGTGTCTCATTTTAGGGGGTATATCAAAAGTAGTATATAAATCCTCCAATGCATAGTCTATGCCTCCATAGGTTATGGTAATCTCATTTTGTGAGACTTCTACAAAGAAATCACCATTGTTTAAAAACTCAAGCAGGGTCAAAGACTGAACCACTGGCTAAAATGGTTGATTTTAAGTTAAAATCATTTTCAGTTGGAAAAAAATATTCATTAAAACTCCTGTCACTTTCTTCAATGTATTGCAGATTTGAAAATGTTGACAATTGATATTAAAGACTTGTTCTCTGTCATTCCATATGGTAAAGGGTTGGAATGTTTCCTGGGTGCCATGCCTACGTATACCAACCTTGACCAGGCTGAGATTAATTTCATTTTTCAATGTATGGAACTGGTGCTTAAAAACAACTTTGTACTTTTTGGGGGGGGATACTATAAGCAACACAGGGGTGTTGTGATGGAGGTAGCCTCAGCCCTTGTTTTTGCAAACATGGTTTTATGGTATTGGAAAACTATGAAAATATTTATTTTACCACTCTTTTAGGTTATGTGAGGTACCTGGGTGATATATTTATTCTATGGAAAGGGAACATCGTCAAGCTACAAGACTTTATTGACTTTTTGAACCGTTCTAATGATTTCTTGTTCTTTTCCTGTCAGATCAGTGAAAGTTCAATATACTACTTAGACATTAATCTATACAAAAATTTATCTGAAGGGAGGTATGCGTCTAGCTACTTAGACATTAGTCTATGCAAAAATTTATCTGAAGGGAGGTATGAGTCTAGGTTATTTAGAAAAGAAACTTTTTAAATTTTACCAGTCAGCACCCTTGGTGACAAAAAAGAAATATTGTTAAAGTACAGCTTATTAGACTCCATAGGTTGATTTCAGATGACTTTATGTTTAAACAAGAGATTAATAAAAGCTGCACTTTGTTCATTAATTCTGGGTACCCCTTGTTGATGTTGGGGGATCTCAAAAAGGGATTCTTGAAGCTAGACCTAAAAAATATGGTCTCTTACTGAGTTGTCCCAATGATTTGACTGTTAACAGGAATACTAAGAGTACTGATTCAGCTCAGGTTTTTGTTAGTCAATATAATGCTGAAATTTATTCTCTAAAAAAGTTATTGAATGCTACTAGAAGACAGGATTTGGTACTTTTAGACTGCTGGACCTGTTAGGGTGGCAGCCAAAATTTGTGCACAAGAGCAGTAATAATTTAAAGGCTATTTTAGTAAAAAAACATGACATACAAAATGTATCAAATAAGAATTGTGGCAGGAAATGTTGTGGGACATGAAAGCAATGTGGATATGTTTTACAGGGGACATAGTTCTCAGTGTCTGGCTACCCCAGATTGCTTTCAGTGAAGGACATTATAACTGTATTACTAAGAGGGTAGTATACATTGCTTTTTGTTCCTCTTGCCCGGCATTTTACATCGGCAAGACAGTAGGACCTTTGTGGAATAGAATTTACCAGTACAACTATGCGATCAGTAAAGGGCTTGTAGCTAATACCTTATATAAACACTCAGTTATATGTCGTAATTTTAAAAAGTCTAGTATTCTTGAATAAGTTACACCTAGTAATAGAAGGGGTTATTGGGAAGTAATTCTTGAATAAAGAGAAGTGATCTGACAACTGTTACTCAACGCCTATAACCCACCAGGCATTAATGATGTTATTTCCATTAAGCCTATGTTAAAAATCAAAGCTGCCAAAGTATAATTACTTTACCTGTCTGTGTTTCATCTGATTATATTTGTTTTATTTATTTTCTTTTAATTTGTAACAATATTTTAATATTTGATACTTATTAAATGTATTGATTAGTATTTTTAAAGTTTATGTTTTTATTGTCATGTTTTTGATATGTATAATGCTTTTATAAGTCTGCAAGTATTTTAGAGTGTGTGTACATTTAACTGCTTATAGTTTTGGAGCCTTTGATGCTATTTAAACCTTGTAACAAAATGGCTGCCACGTTTCTGATGAAGTTCTGCTACTAAGAGGAACAAAAGCACTCAAACTGTGGATTAAAGGGTCATTTAAACATATGGTTCAGTGTTTTTTTTTACTTTTTATTGTTTTAATTCAAACACTGTTTGGTTTATTTGTTACTAAGTTTTTCATTATTTGAATCTCACACTTTTTGAAAATGTATCTGGCAAACCATTAAACCACAACAAAAGTTCTGGGATTCATAGTCAAATAGCATATAGTGAATGGGGCTATCTGAAAGGTGCATAAATTCAAAAGACAGATGTGTAATGGATTTGCTAACAGCTTGGAAAAGCCTACTTGGCATAAGTCTCTCTTTCCAGGAGAGTCTAGGAGAAGTTGCACACAAGACAGTGGAGGAAGAAACTGATCAGGAGTTTGGTGAAATGACTTGGCCAGACACTAGGACCTATGAAGGCCAAGGGCATCAAAAGCTAGACTACAAGAAGCAGCTCTTTAACCTTACATACCCTTACCTCACCTTTGGAACAAGCTTCCTATTCATGTTAAACAAAGTCCCTCGTTCACTCTATTTAAGTGTAATTTGGACGATTGGATGGGGAACTGGAAATTCACCCTGGGGGTTCCACCTTTGTCCCTCTTGGACAAGGGCAAAAGGTGCTGATTTTAGTGTCTGCTTGAATCATACTCTGTGCTATCCAAATAAAACCAAGACTCCTTCCTCAAGCAAGAAGAAACCAGTCTGGTGGACCCCGGCCATAAGCAAACTTTACAATAAAAGGAGGAGACTTGTACAAAAAAAGGCCAAATCTCAAAAGTAGAAAAATCATCCCTGATCAGCATTAGTAAGAAATTGAGGGCCCTCATCAAGTCAACTAAAGCTAATTTTGAAAAGAAAGTTGCCAAGGATGCCAAGGATAACCATAAGGCCTTCTATGGCTACGTCAAAAACCTAAATGGCAACGCTCAGGTCTGTTCTGAGCTAGTACAAAATGGAACAAAATACACTGACCCTTCTGACATTGCCAACATCTTGGCTGACAGGTTCTGTGCAAATTTCTCCCCCCCTCACCACCTACAGGGCCTATTACCATTCCAAGGGATTGTGTAAGTCCAATTATTACTGATACATTGGTTAACAAGGCTCTATCTAAAGCTAAACACACTGCCTCCATGGGACCAGATGGGGTCCCAGGCTGTGTCATACACGAACTCCAAAAGGAATTAACCCCGCATCTTAATACCTTGTTCAGTCTCAGCCTCTCCACAGGATATGTGCCCATAGAATGGCTCACGGCAACGGTGTCGCGCTACACAAGGGTGGGGCCACAACTGACCCTGAACAGTCTGATCTGTAAGGCTATGGAGCAAATCATTATGGAACTCATAAATGGAGAGATTGGGAACCTCCAGTCACTGGACCCCACACAGTTCGGCTTCGTCAAGGGCAGATCATGCCTCCTGTACCTGGTGGATTTCTTTGAGACAGTTACTCAGGCTATAGATAAGGGAAAGGAGGTACACGCAGCTTTCCTTGACCTTGCTAAAGCATTTGACACCATTCCCCATTCAGGTATTATTGATAAGCTCACCAGCCTGGACATAAACCCTTATGTCACAAGATGGATCGCAAACTGGCTCTCAGACAGATCCCATAAAGTAAGAGTAGCAGGATCTATGTCCGAATCCAGACCAGTAATGAGTGGTGTGCCTCAGGGCTCTGTCCTGGGGCCCCTCCTGTTTGGTATATACTTCTCAGAAGTACAGGCAAGCACGGAAGGGCTGTGGCTGACTAAGTTTGTGGACGACTGCGAACTGGGTGCTAAAATAGAGTCTCCAGCCAACATGGAGATCCTCCAGAAGGGCCTAAATGAGACTGATGCATGGTGTCAAAGCCATGGTCTCAAGCTAAATGCAAAAAAATGTGTAGTAATCCCCTTTGGAAAAAACAGAGTACCCGCAAACTACCACATAGGAGGTAACCCTCTGAAATCTGAAGTAGTAATAATGGATCTAGGGACCCAAGTAGATAGTCAGCTTTCCTTTGATAACCATGTTGCCAAAATGGTTTGAAAATCCTTCTATTTGACCCATCTGATCACAAAAGGGTTTGCATCAAGATCTAAGGATGTAATGGTGCCCCTCTACTCTTCCCTCATCAGACCCATTATTGAGTACAATGCACCAATTGGAATGTACTTGGCTAGACATCTCCAGCAGCTGGAGAGACCACAGAGGTACCTAACCAAGAGGATTACTGGCCTCAAACAGTTGCCCTATGCAGCACGATTGAAAAAGCTAAGACTGTTCTCTGTTGCATACCGCTTTCTCAGAGGTGATCTCTGTCTAACGTACAGGGCCATGTCCAACCCAGAATTGTTGAACATGCTCCATCTTAGCAAAACCAAATCTACTCGAGCTACACTCTCTAGGGATATAAACCTCAACACAACAATGAACAGAACATGCTGGAGGGATAGATTCCCTTCGCAGAGACTTCCCTTACTATGGAACAGGGTCCCGATCTACATAAGACAGAGCCCCTCACTATCACTCTTCAAGAGGAACCTTGATGAGTGGATGGGTAACAGAAAGTTCACACCGGGGATCACACCAACAGCACTACTAGATAGTGGCCAAGGGTACTAGCTGCGAGTACAAGGGTCTAGGGAACTACTAAAGGGGCGGTGAATACCACACAACATGGCTGAGTTAATATATGCCTTCGAGCAGATAGCCCAGTACCAACCTATGAACCTATACATCCTTGGAAACATGGGTTGAACTTGGCTAGGCGTTTAAGGGTCCTGGGGCCATTAGTCTAGTAACCTCCTATGATCCTATGATTTGCACTAAGCCACATTTTTGTACCATAACACAGTGCAATTCATATCCTTTTGCCTGCAGAAAACAAAAAGTTAAATTAAAAATACATTTATAGTTAATATTTGAAAATTAAATTTGTAGACTTCATGATGTACTGTTTATTCACATACAAATAAGCAGGCTGTCAACAGTCAACAAAATAAGGAAACCAAGGATTATATCCATAGAACATGGCTCATATAATTAAGCCCCAGTGTACTATAACTGAGTCCTTCCTTTATATCATAACTACTCTGGGATGGAGGATGCACATATGCAGATAGATGTGACCATCAGTTACACTCCCTTGTATGGCTGCGTACATTCAGATGTTTGCTTGCTATAAAATGAATGAACAAATACATAAATGACAGAGAAGTGTATTTCAGCTCGCTACTATGAAAACCATGCAGTACATACCACTGCACCCCAATGCCACCATGCAGTACATACTACTGCACCCCAATGAAAACAATGCAGTACATTTCACTGCACCCCAATGCCACCATGTATTAAATACCACTGCACCCCAATGAAAGCCATGCAGTACATACCACTGCACCCCAATGAAAAGCATGCAGTACATACCAGTGCATCTCAATGTCAATATGCAGTACATACCACTGCACCCCAATGAAAACCATGCAGGACATACCACTACACCCCAATGAAAACCACACAGTACATACCACTGAATCCCAATGCCAGCATGCAGTTAATACCACTGTACCCCAATGCCACCATGCAGTACATACCACTGAACCCCAATGAAAACCATGCAGTACATACCACTGTACCCCAATGCCAGCATGCAGTACATACCACTGAACCCCAATGAAAACCATGCACTACATACCACTGCATCCCAATGCCAACATGTAGTATGTACCACTGCACCCCAATGAAAACCATGCAGTACATACCACTGTACCTCAATGCCAATATGCAGTACATACCACTGCACCCCAATGGCACCATGCAGTAAATACCACTGCACCCCAATGTCCTCCCAGCCTCTTAGCTGACAGTTTCAAGTCTTTTGGGGATATAAAAATTAATGAAGATAAAACAAAGGCTATAGCTGTAAATTATGTACCCACGTGCAAATTGGTTAAGCAATACCTTTATTTATGGGGATATTATAAAATAAAATACTTTGGAGTATGGGTTGAGAAGGATTCTGGTGTGGCATTTAAGGATATGTGGAAAGAGACTGAACTAAAGATAATAAAAAAACAGAACTGGAATCTCATGTTTATGATATAGTTAACAAGATACAAGCAGTGAAACTGTCTTTAGTCCCTTTAGTTATACACACAGGTAAGGCATATTTTAATCCATCAGAGAAGATGTTGAGGGTAGCAATTAATAAAGAGTTAAAATATTTTATCTGGGAGGGGAAGATGGCAAGAGTCAGGTGGGTAAGTTGATCTATGGAACAAGGTGGATTAGGATTATCTTACTTGAAGGAGCATTTTAGGGCTACACATATACATAGCACAGGCAGAAATCTATCATTCAAAGTGGAAAGTGATGATGATGAAATGGGGGTAAGCTCAAGAAGTAAGGAGAGAGTGGGATTCTGGGTGCAAATTCTTAAGGAGAATAACAATAGCTGTACAGAATATTATATTCATAAAGTAGCAGAAAACATTCTCAGAACTGCGCCAACACAGGAATGGCAAAAGGAGATTCTGCTTATAGTGGTGACTGCATATAGGGGTTACAGAGAACAGACAAGAAGGTGCTGGAATTTACAGATAATACTGATAAAGGAACCATGGTATTGGGAACAAATAATTAGAGAAGACAAGGTAACAGAATGGGAAGAGGCCAAGAATGAATTTGGACTGCAGGCTAGAGACTGCCTTTACAATCAAGGATTGATATCAGAGTATAGGCAAAGAGAAAAGGACAGGGGAATCCTAAGTAAAAGACCAGCACTGGTAGAGTTTTTAGTGAAATCTGTAACAGATGCTGCTGTTAAAATGGATAATTACTAGTCTGTATAAAATATTGCATGATAACTATAGGAATCAATCAGAGGAGGCTGGAAAAGAGTGATAAGAGAGATTAGATAAGCAATTCACAAAGTCAAAGTCAAAGTCAAAGTCAAAAGTCAAAGTCAAAGTCAAAGTCACAGTCAAAGTCAAAGTAAACTTTATTATCATTCAGATTAACACAGAGGAAAAAGTACGTATCACTGCACAAAATGTACCTTATGAATGACAGTTTACAGAAGAAAGATAGATTAAATTAATAAAATAAATTAAATAAAACTAAAAATAAATAAAAAACTAAGATGCAAAAAAGTAAATAATTAAAACAAAATTGAAAGCTCTATTTACATCAGAAACACAACAAATACACCAGCAGAAATAGACTCAGTAGAAATATAAGGATATGCAAAAAACAATACTATAATAAATAACAGAGGCACGTATGTAAACTTACCCACCACCAATATATACCATAAACTTAATGTTCATAGTTGTGCTAGTGGAAATAGAGCTGTATGAAGTGAGCCATCCAGAGAGTTTAAGTAAACAACAATCTTGTATTGTACACAAATAATGTTTTACCCATGTAGCGCATTAGGCTATGGGTTTGTTATTTAGCCGTCTGATAGCAAAGCAACAATGGGCTACATGTATGGCTCCCAAATATGCAGCAATATCTAGCAGATTTAGGATTTTTGCTTGGAAGTGTCTGCATAAGTATTTTTATACCCCAAACAGACTTCAAAGAATTTTTCCTCAGGTAGATTGCAAATGTTGGATGTGTGATAGGGAAGACAGAGTTAAATAGGAACATTTTTTTGGGTATGTAATGAGTTGGCAGGCCTTACTGGTGGTCAAATTGGTATGACTAAGGAAATTATTTTTTTGAGCTGGGATATAGGATCTAAATTGCCTAGACCCAGTAAGGCCTTGCTAAGTTTAATTCTGGTGGTTGCGAAAAAGCAGTTACTAGAACATGGAAATCAAAGTCTAAACCAACTATATTTTAAGTAGTGCATATAGGGTACTTACATATTATCGCAACCAGATTTTAGCGATAATACCACTTGCTTCTCGATATTAAAAGCTGTCCCTTATTGTTGTAAAAATGTCAGGAAATGTCTTTTCTTTCACAGTAAAGGTTGTTTTAAGAAGGGTTATCAAGAACAAGGGAGAAAGTTAATGTTTCACTGTGGCTATGTGCACTTTACTGGCAACATGTGTGGAGTTATCTCATTTGTGCATTAATGGTGCTTACAGCCACAGCGACAGTAACTTTTTCTGGTGTTCTTGCTAACCCTTCTTAAAACTACCTTCACTGTGAAATAAAAATCAATTTAAACATAACCATTCCTGTGCTGTTAATATTAAATCACCCTTCCCTCTCTAACTTTGCCTGATGTCCTGAATTGTTTCTCCCCAACACACCTTTTAGGTGTAATACCGTAGGCAGATAACGGGAAAAGCAGACCTGATGGCAAAATCTCCACGCTTGAGACGTTTGTTGTGCTGTTTACAAAGTCAGATTTCACGTGCTGTACATTTTTAATTCCCCTTCAAAACAGCTCATTTGCTGTACTTGTTACATCAGTTACACATTCCCCTTAATGTTTCATTAAGGATGCTGGAAATATCTGAACAGAAAGGTCAATGTGCCTAACTGCTGTCATGAACTTCAGAGGTCATTGTTGATTCAAATAGCTGCCATCGCTGAATGATGAAATGTCGTTAGGGGTCTTACAGCGGTAACGGTTCACATACATAATTTGCTGGTCTTTCTGAAGGTAATCCACAGTTTGTACTGAGCAATAAGGACTTTCTATAACACTGTGCAGTGTTGCATGGGCTCCTTTGACTTGAAGTATGCTATTTTCGCAACCACGAAAATCTGGTTGTGATAATACGTAAGTACTGCATATAGTAACAGAGATTAAAAAAATACAAATGGAATCTTTATAAAAGAATAGGAACAAATTGCATAGAAAAATGGGAACTGTGGAAACAATACATGCAAAGTAATGTTTTGGAGGAGGAATGAGGTTTAAGACAAGGCGGGAATTGAGTGAGCTATGTAATGCTGGATTGACAATGACTGTATAGAGGATTATATGTGATGTATAATAACAATCAGCAACAAAGTCCCGACAATCAGGAATATATTTTAAATCTTTCTCTTATATACTTAAAAAATAGCATTAGAGAAGCATTTTCTGAAGGACACAGTCTAAAACTCACATGTCTGACATTAGTTTGTGACTGTAATCCACACCAATTTGCCAGAAAGCCACAAAATTTCCAAGGAATAATTCTCAGTTTCTTTGTACCAGAATTGTAGACAAAGACAAAAATGATTTGGGGGGGGGGGGGGCAAAAGGGACAAATTTTAAATACTGCTTTTTTTTTACTATACCAGATAAACCCACTGGAGAAAGTGTCTCTTTTCAGGAGTGACCTAGGAGTACTGTCTTTTCTTTAAGAGGCCTTTCAAAAGCCCTGAACTCTCCAATGAGTTGAGAACATGGCTGTGGAAAGAGTCAGCCATTTTTGTGTGTGCTCATCTGGTGAGAGACTTTAAGTATTCCAGGACCTGGGGTATTCAGGGGGGTACACACTTTCATGGGGTGCACATGTCCCTTTCTGCCCCCCTTCTAGTGCAGCTTAGTGCTGATCAGTGTTTTACCATGGTAATTCCCTCTGTTATGGAACAATATAACAGAGGGAATTACCATGGTAAAACACTGATCAGCAGTTATCTGCATTGTAATACCTATCCTCCAAAACCACACCAGCAGTCATTCCCTATACTCTTACACACTTCTCATGCCCACGGGTCCATTACTGTGGGGCACTGTGGCCTGTACTTTAGCACACAGCTCAACAATCAGTGTTGTGCTTGTGTTTATTGCTGTAATGTAGTGGTCCTCTGAACTACATGAATTTTCTTTTTGGTAGCTTGGAAGGAGAAAGACATAATCTATACCTTTTTTAATGTCTATAGAACCAGTCGGTCTGCATAAAGTGCAGTATGTCTGATTTCTGACTGTATGGTTTCACTATAAAAGCATTGACTGTATTTAAAATATCAAATTAGTGACCTTATAAACATTAAAATTAATATTATTTTATCATTTTATGTAGCTCAGAGGGAGAAAAATCACATTGTCTAACTTTGGCATTGGAATGTCAAAAGGCATCAGCAGTAGGTGCCAAATATTTTTTGTTAAGTTGTGAGCCTTGATGAAGAATTTACCAAAATTAAGTATACTAGGAAGGAGTCCTGTCCAGATAGCAGTTAAAATGGCAGTGTTTAGAAGAGCTAGCCTCACTGGAAGCACTTTAAGGCTGGTACATTTAATGTTCAACCTGCTTCTACCTGTGCACTCTGTCCCACCTTTCACTTACAGTGTCACCTGTTGCAACATCTTGCTTGGCCCTCATTGTAAATGCTGTACTGCACAGATTTACTGCCATGTTTACATTTAGACCAGTATTCCTTAGTCTATTCATCAAGCCAGGCAGACCTGGTTAGGGTATGCCTTCAGTAAAAGTGCTAGATGAATACTAATTGGTGAAATGTTGTATCTGTATAATTGTGTCATCAGCGGTTGCCAAGTGGGATTCACTTTGAACAAGGCATTGCATATGTAGTCAAATATAAACATGGAATTCAAAGCCGTTGTTGTGATAATTTGCTGTCTATGTAGTATATGAAACTGATTTACCCTATGCAATTTAGCAGCATTTAGCCAGTTTGAAGGAGACTGGAGACTGTAAAGTGGTGACCGGAGAAAGTGTAGTTAGGCAGCATAGGATGGTGGTTTGTAGGATGACGTTGGTGATCAAGAAGAGGAGGAGTGTGAGGGCAGCACCAAGGATCAAATGGTGGAAATTGAAAAAGGGTAATTGTGAGGTGGAGTTCAGGGATGAGTTAAGACAGGCACTGGGTGGCAGTGAAGAATTACCAAATAGCTGGGTAACTACAGCAGAGCTAGTAAGGGAGACAGCTAGAAAGGTGCTTGGTATCACATCTGGACAGAGGAAGGATGACAAGGAGACATGGTGGTGGAATGAGGAAGTACAGAAGAGTATACAGACAAAGAGGTTGGCAAAGAAGAAGTGGGATTGTCAGAGAGATGAAGAAAGTAGACAGGAGTATAAGGAGATGAGGTGCATGGCAAAGAAAGAGGTGGCAAAGGCTAAGGATAAGGCATATGAAGAGTTGTATGAAAGGTTGGACACTAAGGAGGGAGAAAAGGACCTGTACCGATTGGCTAGACAGAGGGACCAAGCTAGGAAAGATGTGCAGCAGGTAAAGGTGATAAAGGATAATGAGGGAAACATACTCACAAGCGAGGAGAGTGTGTTGAGCAGATGGAAAGAGTACTTTGAGGGGTTGATGAATGAAGAGAATGAGAGGGAGAGAAGGTTGGATGATGAAGGGATAGTGAATCATGAAGTACAATGGATTAGCAAGGAGGAAGTAAGGATAGCTATAAAGAGAATGAAGAATGGAAAGGCTGTTGGCCCAGATGACATACCTGTGGAAGCATGGAGGTGTTTAGGTGAAATGGCAGTGGAGTTTTTAACCAGATTGTTAATGAAGTCCTGGAAAGTGAGAGGATGCCTGAGGAATGGAGAAAAAGTGTTCTGGTACCGATTTTCAAGAATAAGGGTGATGTGCAGAGCTGTAGTAACTACAGAGGTATTAAATTGATCAGTCACTGCATGAAGTTATGGGAAAGAGTAGTGGAAGCTAGGTTAAGAAAGGACGTGATGATTAGTGATCAGCAGTATGATTTCATGCCAGGAAAGAGCACTACAGATGCGATGTTTGCTCTGAGAGTGTTGATGCAGAAGTACAGAGAATGTCAGAAGGAGTTGTATTGTGTTTTTGTAGACTTAGAGAAAGCATATGACAGGGTGCCTAGAGAGGAGTTGTGGTATTGTATGGGGAAGTCAGGAGTGTCAGAGAAGTATGTAAGAGTGGTACAGGATATGTACGAGGGTATTGTGACAGTGTTGAGGTCTGCGGTGGGAGTGACTGATGCGTTTAAGGTGGAGGTGGGGTTACATCAAGGATCAGCTCTGAACCCTTTCTTATTTGCAATGGTGATGGACAGGTTGACAAACAAGATCAGACAGGAGTCCCCATGGACTATGATGTTTGCAGATGACATTGTGAACTGTAGTGAGAGTAGGGAACAGGTGGAGGAGACCCTGGAGAGATGGAGATATGCTCTAGAGAGAAGAGGAATGAAGGTCAGCAGGACTAAGACAGAATATATGTGTGTGAATGAGAGGGAGGATAGAGGAATGGTGAGGCTGCAAGGAGTAGAGGTGGCGAAGGTGGATGAGTTTAAATACTTGGGGTCAATAGTTCAGAGTAATGTTGAGTGTGGAAGAGAGGTGAAGAAGAGAGTACAGGCAGGATGGAGTGGGTGGAGAAGAGTGTCAGGAGTGATTTGTGACAGATGAATACCTGTAAGAGTGAAAGGGAAAGTCTACAAGAGGGTAGTGAGACCAGCTATGTTATATGGGTTGGAGACAGTGGCATTGACAAAAAGGCAGGAGTTTGAGCTGGATGTGGCAGAGTTAAAGATGTTAAGATTTGCACTGGGTGTGACAAGGGTGGATAGGATTAGGAATAAGTATATTAGAGGGTCAGCCCAGGTTGGAAGGTTTGGAGACAAAGCCAGAGAGGCAAGATTACATTGGTTTGGACATGTGCTGAGGAGGGATGCTGAGTATATTGGGAAAAAGATGCTAAGGATGAAGCTACCAGGTAACAGGAAAACAGGAAGGCCTAAGATAAGGTTTATGGATGTGGTGAGAGAGGACATGCAGGTGGTTGGTGTGACAGAGCAAGATGCAGAGGACAGAAAGAAATGGAAACAGGTGATCCGCTGTGGCAACCCCTAATGAGAACAGCCGAAAGAAGATGATGAATTTAGCAGCATTTGTACTTACTACCAAGTGCGTAATGATGCAACTGCTTGTGATACAAGCAAAAGAGTAAAAATACAGGATGACAGCATTTTCCAAGGGGGTAACTGTGATCTTTTGCACTCATCATTGAGGGAGCCTCCACTCCCATACTTGCTAATCTCTACATATACTATATCTGATGATCCACCAAGGCAGAGAATTTATGTTTAGAGTTTGGGGACATGTATTTTAGAGTTTGGGGACATGTATGTTTAGAGTTTGGGGACATGTATTTTAGAGTTTGGGGATATGTATATTTAGAGTTTGGGGATATATATTTTAGGGTTTGGGGACATGTATTTCAGAGTTTGGGGACATATATTTCAGTCTGCTTGAACTCAGGTTCACAAAAGAGGTGCTGATCAGCCTTGAGCAGTTGCACACAAGCAGTGAAATACATCAAGTTCATGCATGACCATATTAAACCTTTCACTCAGTGACTCAAAGTAGCTGTCTCTGAGCTTCTTCTGAGTACAGTCAAATTAATTTCAAAGGAAAACTGCCAGCTGAACTCTTACTACAGTGTCTTGCTAAAGGCTACATTGTACAGCCTATCCGTTTCAAGTATGTCTGACAGAAAATAATTGGCAAATACAAGAAAACTGGTTAGAAGTCAAACTAATCTAGGAATCAGCCTCGGGTTGGGGCTATTTCTAAATAAGCTTTTAACATTACAAATATTCAAATACAGGAGTCATGATTAATTGCCATCAGAAGCATACTATTCCAAAATTAGAAAACATCATTCCCCTAATTGCTTTAAATTCCATCTATCAATATTCAACACTCAACTGCTGCTCACGACAAGATGATCAATTCAACAATTGGCTTAAGTATTGGTGTCATTCAAAGGGGATCCAATGCCTGTAAGCCTGGGATGACAATAGTGCCCTTTTTTTAGGCAAGGCTCAAAAGACAACCCACCTTCATAGGTATCACAAGGATAAGAAAACTAAAGTAATGCTACTGCTACTCAACGCCAAAAACCTAAAGATTTTCGACTCTCTCTCCTTAGCATGGACAACATCAATATCTTGTGCAATAACAGAAACCTGGTTCACCAGTTTCATATCATGCTTTCCAACCCTTTGCCCCAAACCTTGGACCGAAGGGGAGGGGGAGGGGGAATATGTATTCAAAGATACCCACACCTCCAGGTTGGTGGCACAGCACGAAGCATCAGAGACTATCCATGTGCAACTAACAGTGGTAAAACTGCTCTTCCAGTTTATAGCCCTGCTACAGACACCTCCTCAAACCCAGGAACCCAGAAAACCCACAGTGAAAAAAAACTTCTCTAAATTTCATCCTCCTCAAAACTGAGGTGGGTCTTCAAAGCCCCCCGCGGCCTGAAAAATACACAGCAGAGACTGCAAATGCTTTATAAGCATTCTATGAACACCTTCATAAATAAACTATATAATAGAAGGGAGGAAGCTACTACATGATAGAAAAAAATCAAAAAGGAAGGCATCTCTGATCAGTATAACCTGGGGGAATTCCATTATAGATATGCTCATTATTGAAAATGACAAAAAAACACCGAACCCACCACAGATTGCCAACACATCCTGACAGGGACAGGTTCAAACTTGTCCCCCCCTCCCCACCAAAAAAAATGTTCCCAGCAGAGAGTGCTGCCCTGCCCCTTCTCAGATGCTGAGGTAAGGTAAAGCCGCCTCCAAAGCAAAAACACAGCATCAATGGGACCAGACGTGAACTCAAAGAAGAGCTAAGCCAAACATAAAAACTACTGTTCAATCTCAGCTTACTACAGGATATGTACCCAAAGAGTGCGACCTACAGACACTGGATACCACCCAGTGTTGGCTTTGTTAAGGGCAGATCCTGCCTCTTAAACCTTTTCTTTGAATTTTCACCAAGGCCATTGGCAGGGAATTGAGGTCCACAGGTCCTACCTGGTCCTGCCAAAGCCTTTTGATAGCATACCCCACAATATATTATAGATAAAGCTATAGATATTAATAATAAACCCCTTATGCTATGTCACTAGATGCAAACTGGCTCCAAGGACAGAACCCACCCACATGGTTAGAATTGTGGAGTCATGTCAGACTCCAACCAGTTACAAGTGGCGTCCCACAAGGCTCAGTCCTGGGACCTCCTCGGAGGTAGGCCAACACACGAAGGACTGTGGCTGACCAAACAAGCCATCCTCCAAAGGGGTAGAAACAGACAACTGGGTGCCAGAGCCATGGCTCAAGCTAAAACGCCAAAAGTGTGTAGTCATCCTTTGGCAAAACAAAGTGCCCACAAATTACCACATAGGTGGTAAAGAGGATCAAAGGGCTCAAGATGCAAAATGCTGCCAGTTGGTTAAACTCCAGCTGTACTCAGTGGCATACAGCACGCCTGTGCCTGATCTGTGCCCTCCGATATGGCGATACGTCCAACCCCAACGGAATTAATGGCTGCACCTCAAAAGAATCCCATCCCCCAACGAGCCACCGAAGAGCGAGAGTGAGGAGAGACTTGAACCTCAGCAGGGGGACAGGAGGGACACCCAGGAGGGACCTTCACTCTGGAATAAAATCCACTCCAAAAAAGGTCAGGCAGAGGGTTAGGAGTCCTGACTCTCTTCAAATCTTGATGAGTTGATGAGTGCATGAGATCATAGGTCATCCCCTTTGTGTGTCACTGTGTTACTGTTAGATGGCACATACAGATATCAAACTCAAAAAGCAAAGCAAAATTAAAAAAAAAAATAAATGGCGCAAACACACTCTGGCTAGGCTTATAAATGCCATAGGGCAGGTAGCCTAGTATGAACCTATGAACCTATGAACTGCCCTGCACAAACTACCCCTGCTATTTTTAGAATTGCATCTCATCTTGAAGACCCAGTACTCACTCACCTCAGCTAGTGCATATTCCTAGAGAGAGTATACTTTTCCTTACTGTTAATTCTGGTAAATAGTTTTACCTACAATTAAAAAACTGTATATTTTGAAATGATGGTGGTGGTAGTAAGGTCCTGCCTGAGTGGTTACAGTTATAATTACTCATTCAGGAACCCAAAAACTTAATAAATATTAAAAAGAGTCATAGCTTCTGTTTGCTTCTAGTGCTTAAATTAAAAAAAAAAAACATCCACACTTGTCCCGTGATGTGCTCATTTCATACCTTTTCACTGATAATCTCCCAAATAATGTTGCCTACTTTAACATTGCACCAGCTGTGGGGAATTCGTTTTCATCAATTATTAGACATGCATAAACCCTGTCCTCATTAAAAATCACTCTTTCTCATGATTTGCATGACACAGCTAAATGTAAATACTTTGATACAGGCTAAATCGGCATCAAGCTTGAAAATATTAAATATTTGAGCTGAATTAACTTACTAGGAGCTTTCTGCTTAATTATGTATTTTTGTATATACTTACCTTCCCAACCACTAACACAAACAGCACCATGTCCAGTACTAACCTACATATTCTTATTACAATAAAACTTTTATTTCCTTCTATTGTAAATAGTGTTTTAAGTGACCACCAGAAATGTTCAATACTGAAAAATGTATATAATGGTCTTCTGAATGACTATAATTATGACTGCCTTTCACATGGGATTTAGCTGAAATGGGGACTCAGACCAATTTACTACTCTCAATTTTGAAACAGAGCAAAACAAAGTGAAATAAAAATGACATGGGTCATACAAGCTGTTAAATGTTCGCGAAGCACAATACTTCAGAAGCACAAGGCTTTCTTCCTCATGGAGTCTTAGCATTTGGAAGTAGACAAGGACTGTAAAAATTACCCGATGTAATTTGTTTTTGTTATAACCCTGTCTAAATCTTCTTTCTCCTTTCTTTTCAACCGTTATAGCTAAAACTTTGTACCTCTCTACTTCACACACCATACCATCTTTCTGCGACAGTTCTGGGCACATGCCTTGCCTGCTCTTTCACTTTCTTAAAAAAGGAAAAATCACATTCCCAGAATGCTGTACTGCTCTCAGAAAGGTAACGTTTTCTCTAACAAATATATGTTAATTCTGCTCTTGTGGATCCTAACATCTCCATCCTTCATTTCTAAAAAAGCCTTTGCAATCAATGCACAGTTTGTTAGTGATTATTCTGCCACTCTTTCTAACTTTCAAACATAAAGTGAACAAAGTATGAGCGACTTTTGTTAAATCACGAGCTAGCAGCGTACACTAGAAGTCATAAAAGGACCTCAGAGTAAAAAGTAATCCTATAAAGCCCTGTTGGTCCTTGAAAGTCTCCATCCAAGTTAGCATCATCTCTTATAAAGTAAAAGATGCTATGTATCTGAGGCACTAAAAATAAAATATACTTTGTGTCTGAAGCACTGTCCATGCTACTGTAGTCGTATGATCTTAAAAAGAGAAACAAAATCATTACATTCACGATCCTCCCTTCTTGTGATGCAAGTACTTACTCTTTCCCGTAATATCTAGATCCACCCTTATAAATACCTAGAAACCAGTTTCACATTGTGCTTTTGTCACTTTTACCAAAATTATTTGAGAAGGATGCTGCACCATTCCTTCTACCCCACCCTGTACCAAATAGACTTCAAGTCATCTCCACTGTCGCAAAAGAAACAACTTCATACAAGGTCTGACTTTCATAGTCATTCATTTTCTGTGGGACATGCAAGCAATAGTTGCTGACAGGGAGAGTGTTAGAGAAATAACAGGTGACTCATGGTGTCACCTGCAGGTTTTATCACCTCTGCAAGTTCCATTATTTCTTTGTAACACATCTCTAGTGGGCATTAGTGTGCTTAGAAAATAGGCTGTTTTATTTTTCATAGGTTCATAGGTTCATAGGTAGGTACTAGGCTACCGGCCCTAGGGCCCATACAAGCCTAGCCAAAAAATGTACCCTGGCTTTTGCCACCCAAGAAATTTATTTTCCTGTGCCCCTGTCGAGCAGAGCCACAGAAGTGATCCCCGGGGTGAATTTCCCATTTCCAATCCAATCATCAAGATTTTTCTTGAAGAGTGCTAATAAGGAGCTCTGTTTGACATAGATAGGTAGTCTGTTCCAGAGTATGGGAAGTCTCTGGGACAGGAATCTATCCCTCCAGCATGTTCTGTTTATTGTGGTGACAAGGTTTAGGTCCCTAGAGCATGTAGCTCGGAGGTATTGGGATTTCTTTAAGTGGAGCATATCCAACAGCTCTGTGTTTGACATAGCTTTGTATGTTAGGCAGAGATCGCTTCTGAGTAGGCGATATGCGATGGAGTAAAGCTGTAGTTTTCTGAGACGGTCTGCATAGGGCATCTGTTTGAGGCCAGTAATCCTCTTTGTGAGGTATTTCTGTGGTCTTTCCAGTTGTTATAGATGTCTTGTGAGGTACATACCAAAAGGGGCATTGTACTCTATAATGGGTCTAATGAGTGATGAGTAGAGAGGAACAATGACCTCCTTTTTTCTGGATGAGAATCCTTTTGTGATGAGATGAGCCATGTAGAAGGATTTCCTGACCACTGTGGCGATGTGATTATCAAAGGAGAGACTACTGTCCACCTGTGTCCCAAGGTTTCTTATCACATTTTTGGCATTAAGTAAACTACCAGCTATGTGGTAGTTCATGGGTACAGAGTTTCCAAAGGGGATGACAATACACTTTTTGGCATTGAGCTTCAGGCCATGGCTTTGACACCAAGTATCAGTGAGGCCCTTTTGTAGTTTGTCCACATCGTTAGGAGTTTCGATTATGGTTCCTAGTTTGCAGTCATCTGCAAACTTTGTTAGCCAAAGACCTTCTGTGTTGGCCTGCACTTCAGAGAAGTAGATATCAAACAGGAGAGGACCCAGGACTGAACCCTGTGATACTCCACTTGTCACTGGTATGATGTCGGATGTGGAATCCGCTACTTTCACAGTGTGGGTTCTGTCTGTGAGCCAGATGGCAACCATCTTGTGACATAGGGATTTATACCTAGTTTAGTGAGCTTATCTATAATTTCAGAGTGGGGGATGGTGTTGAAAGCCTTGGCGAGATCTAGATAAGCTGTGTGAACCATTTTACCCTCATCTATGGCTTTGGTGACTGCTTCAAAGAAGTCAG
>NC_056747.1:115538895-115541395 GCF_019279795.1 Protopterus annectens | reverse complement strand
CTCAGGGGTTGTGAATGGGGCTCCCTATGACTATTTTTACAGCATTAATCCTGGTTTCTACAGTTCTGCTGTTTCTTCCGTTCTCTGACATTGTCTCTGAAAAGCAAACCATCACCTTGTCATAGCTTGACATTATATAACTGCTAATGTTATTCACATGGCTGTTTTCATTCAGTAAAATCCAATGTGCCCCTCAACCAGGACAAAGGACAGGAATGCAGCTCTTTGGGTATGATTCTTTCAGAGGGATCTGTTTACTTCAAGTGTGATACAATCACTTTGTGTCTCAAAACGAACTAAATAGCTAACCAATTAACCAACAAATTAGTTAAATCTCACTGCTCATATCTTGTAACCAACTGAGTGCTCTGAAGTAAACCAGCTACCGAATGGTTGGCTTGGGTGTATACACACACACACACACACACACACACACACACACTATATATATATATATATATATATATATATATATATATATATATATATATATATGGTTTACTATCAAAATATTGATTGCACATAGTCAAATGTGCACATTGTCGACAAATGTACTCGAAATCCATACTGCCAAACTTTCAGAATGCCAAAATAAAACCGAATAGCGACATTTCCGACTGCTCCACACCTAAAAACAAGTGCTAACATGGGTCAAAAAGGAGGTGAGATTTTGTAGTTCGGAATATCAGTATTCGACTTTTTCTGAAGTCAGAGTTTGGAGTTCGCATAAGTTGGATTTGACGATGTGTCGGTTAACATTTTGATGGTAAACCATATATGTATATATATATATATATATATATATATATATATATATATATATATATATATATATATATATGTGTGTGTGTGTGTGTGTGTGTGTGTGTGTGTATGTGCACATGCGTAAATAGATTACATGCTTATTTCTTGCATACTGTAGACAAAGGTGCTAATAAAGTTCGAACGTTCTTTTGGTAGTTTTGTGTTCCTGACTACTTTTTCACTCATAATTATCATTACTGTTCTGAAGCTTTTCTCCCAGGGTCTCCCCTGAAAATGGGCTACTTGTCCAGTTGGACACTATCTGGTTAACAAATCTAAATAAATAATAAATAAATAAACGTGCTGAATATTTCATCATGAATATCACTGCAGAACTACAGGTTGTTAAAAGTGGGCACTCTGACAAACTGCCTGCCTTAAATGTTTTGACCGGGCTGTTGCAAGTGTAGCTGATAGCAATTCTGTATAACAGTGCTGTCACTACACATGGAAACTGGTACTCCAGCATAAATAAATTATCATTGGTTTTCTTCCACATTGTAAGTGAAGATGAATATGGTAGTAGCTCAGGTGATTTCATATATCCTCTGCAAAGTACTGCAGTGATACGATTCCATTGGGAACGTAGTACATCAGAAAACCCTGCACTCCTGCACAGAATTACTATAAAGGTAATAATTTGTTAGGTGTGATCTGAAATGTTGCATATGGTGTATAGCTACAAAAATTATTTAAACTGATGTGGATACTGTGGTAGATAAATCTGCAAACTCAATTTTACATTTTCTTACATTTTTATTGCATTTTGAGATTATGTGTATCCTTATTATGTCTCATGATGAATATCTGAATTATGCATCTTGAACTAAACCTGTCTTTCATATTTTTTCCATAACTTTATCTTTTAGGGGGTAACATGTGTGACAATTAATTGAAGAGCTAAATATGACTAATTTATGGGAAATACTGTCACCAGCCTTATTTATCAAATTTACGTGAAAGAGGTCACATGCAGTGGAAGAGTTAATGCTATATGTTGTCAAAGCTTATAATTGGCTTCAAAGGTTAAGAGTTGCACCAAACCCATCCCCCACCTTGGGAGCAGATCTCAAAAGCTTAAGAGCAATCTGCTTTAAACATGAATTAGTCTACAGAAAAAGATTAGCTGCATTTCTTACACTGCACGCATAAAGTGCAGAATCTTGTGGTCAAACTGAGGAGCATGATCTTGGTAATTTCCTTGAATATTCCTGTGTCAAACTACATGAGAGACATAAACTAAGAATATTTTGTGAACTTTGTGTGTATGCATGACTTAAGTATAGGTTGATGTTACACAGATTCTGCATCTGTATATTTTCAGTAAAATGAGGAGGCTAGTAAAAAGGCAGTCCAGCTTATTTGCAAACCTGAAGCTTGGAGAGAACTTAAAGTTATCCCAAACTGTGGAAGAAGATGCCCATTCATACCCCTTTGCACAAGATAGCTCAGTAAAGCAGTGGTATTCCACACATGACGTTGGGCAAAGCGGAAAGCATGAAGAGCATGTCAGGGGGGAGGAAGGGTCCTCCCCACCTGTAGCCAAACAAAAACAGGGCGTTTTAAGCATAAATGTTGGAGGAAAAAGCTTTGGAATAGCTTACAAGGCTGTAGCACATTACTCAAAAACAAGATTAGGAAAACTTGCAACCTGCTCTGATCCTGTGAAGAAGCTGGAATTTTGTGATGATTATTC
>NC_056747.1:115323895-115533895 GCF_019279795.1 Protopterus annectens | reverse complement strand
GCTTTAGGGCAATTGCAAAAAAATTTGGCCCATGATATACAAACTTAAACAATAAAAGTTACATAGTGGCATAATTGATTTTCATATTACAGTACTTACAAACTGCATTTTTATCTTATACTGTTTAAAATGGGTTATCCCAAACCAAAAATTAGGTGGGGATAAATAGTATTAGGGAAAGTACAGTCTGTAGATATATAGAAGTATCTTTCACATACAGATATACCATGTTCCAAAAGTGCAGTGACCGCAGTCCATCCTTCTTAGCAATCACCATTGTTTACACCTGCCATCCGTGGGAAGACGACTGACCCATTTGATAAGTACAGCTCTTGCTTCAGCTGCAGATGTTTCGATAATGAAACGTTTTACTGCTATTTCTGCCAGGAGTTTACATTAACCTCAATATAGCTTCATACCTGTCAAGTTTATCGAAATCTAAATCTGTGGTATGATATCTCAGATGATTCCCTCTCTGTCCACCTAGCACATTTACACACTGTCTTGCATGCCTGATGCACATTGTACATGTATATATTGCCTAGCCTTCAGGATAGGATTACCCAGCTCTTCTGTGTACAAGGCTTTTAAGTGGAAATCTCCTGTTTACCATGCGAGCTTTGTAGCTCTCAAGCGATTGTAAGCATTTACTGAAACACATGCCAGGGCTATGACTGGCATTATAAACAGAAAGAGACATTCCGAATACTGAGCACAGCTATATGCCTTAGTTTATAATCACATGAAGGTTGTTATCTATTTACAAGTCCAAAGTGACACATTTTTTACAGAAAAATTAGATTTTTTAGGTCAAACCATACCTACTGTCAGTACAAAAGACTTGCCCTGAGATTTAGAAAAGTTTATTGCAACATGGACGCCTTTAATCAGAAGGTCTCAAAATCATCTTAAGCCTTTCCAATTCTGAGACTGCTCTGCTGCTGGGGTTTACTGGTCATGGGAGATTTGTGTGGACAGTGGTCCAGTGGGCAAAGCCACATGCTAATGAGGCAGTCCAGGGAAGTAGCTAATGGTACTCTCCCCCTGGAAATGTCTACAGTGACCCATTCATTCCTATGGCAGTTCTCATGGTACAGGTTAAGTTCAATGAAGACATGGGAGTAGGTAACATGTTAGAATGTGAACAGGTGTGGAAGTGAGTGTGGCGTCTGTAGGGGCACAAGTAAGGCTGCCCAAGTGTGTGTGTGTGTGTGTGTGTGTGTGTGTGTGTGTGTGTGTGTGTGTGTGTGTGTGTGTGTGTGTGTGTGTCTTTTGAATTGTCTGTGTGAGTATATGGCTGAGTGTGTCAGTGAGTATGTCTGAGTGACAGCAGCTTCTTTGTTGGTGAGTGGATGTGTGTGTGTGTGTGTGTGTGTGTGTGTGTGTGTGCACGCGTGCACGTTTGTGTATGTGTTTGTGTGTGTGTATGTGTGTGAGTGTGTGACTGCCTTTGCTAGCACAATGCATGCATAGGCTTCTATGGAGAAAATTAGCATGTTCACATCTGACAGTACTGGTGCTTGATTCAGAGACATGGCAATAAGCTTAAAACAAAGTCTTTTTTCATTATGGCCACACTGGTATTAACTAGGAGAAAAGAGAAGTATGTAGAGAGGCATTTTGCAGATTGTTGCCTTTGAGAAAGGTAGCTAAAGAACCAGCTGAGTGCTGTATTAGACAGACCAAGTGCAGACATTTTAGAGAGCAATTTGGAGTGAGAGACTGTGTCAAAGGCTATGGAGAAATCTGTTATTATTACCTCTAGCTTTGATTATGATATCTAAGATGACAACTAGGGCAGTTGTTGTGCTATAGTATGGGTTCCAAAATCTTGATTTAGAAGTCAGTTGAATACACAGATTACCTTTAAAAGGAGTGCATAGGGCCATTTCACTGATAGACTCACAGGTGTCAGCATTACAATAATTGATTATCTGCCATCAGCTACTCCACATTTTGAATTATCCTTATATCAGTGGCTGAGTTTGTTTCCTGGGTGCCTTGGACTACTTCAAGAATTTTTTTGGTGCCTTTGGCGTTTTGTTTCTGTGTTTTTAAAGTTTCTACAAAATAGCCCACTGTCCTGAGATATTAGGCACACTGATTGCATACACATCGCCATCAGGATCTCACCTGGTCCACATAGACACCCATACATCAAATTAAAAGTGTCTGCTCTATCAGCTGTGAGGTGGTGTGCAGCACACAGGGTATTATGTACAACATGTCAGAGTACCATCCAGGAAGTTCCCATGATTCCCACATCTGGCATGTGTCTAATCTATAAAAAACAATTCATGCAGGCTGAAATCACACAGGGGTATCTTACTGATGATGCTGGGTATGCCCTGCAGCTATGGTTCATGACACTGAAACACACCCCAGAGAGCATGGCTGAGACACCATATAGTGCTGCACTGATCCAGACCCAGAACATCAAAGAGGGCATTGGAACTGATGACCTGCAGCAAGATAACTGATTACTGTGCAGAGAGCTACAGCAAGAGATTACCATTAAAGTCCCAGACAGTTTGGAGCTAACAACAGAAAAGGTGCTATCAGAGGAACATGCAGGCATTGGCAGACACAATACATTATGGTACTGCCAAGGTGTCTGTATATGGACCATGACCATATGTCAGATTAGATGCAACAAAGACTAAAACTTATGTATGCAATACTACACCCAGGATATGCTCTACAGTGCATCAGATGTTTCCTATCCTGCTAACACAACACTGAGACTAGAGCACAGTTGTCATCATATGCACAAATGGGGATGGGCACAGTGACAAGGATCAGCAATGGGCACAATAGTGGAAGGGGGGAAAAAGAATGTGGGAGAGAGTATGTACTATCAGCAGGAGAGTGGTGAGAGCAGGATATACTGTGCAGGGAGGGAGTAGTGTTTCCTGAGGTGGGGGGTAGATATTCCGATGTTATGAGCACTTGTTCATTATGGGTTCCAGAGGGTGCAGCTTCTGCACATGTGGTTGCCCTGTGTGTATGTGTCTGTGGTAAGTGTTGTGGGATCCCATGTGGGAATGACACAAACTATGAATGTCCATAGCCATAGTGCATCTTTTCTGAGGAGCAGCACTGGCACCAGCATCTGCTGGCAAGGAAGAACTCAAACCGTGTGACTGTGACTGCCTGATCATACCACGTGCCACATGCCTGAGCACCACAAAAGCTACTTCTTTAGAGGAGACAATGCCATGCCACAGCAGGATAACCTAGGATTACCACCACTGGGTGGTATAAAGGTTGTAGAAGTATGTAATCTTGACCTACCTGCCCTATGGGGTATATTCACAATGATG
This sequence comes from Protopterus annectens, assembly GCF_019279795.1. NCBI lineage: Eukaryota > Metazoa > Chordata > Ceratodontiformes > Protopteridae > Protopterus > Protopterus annectens. The sequence continues at coordinate 115,530,572 of NC_056747.1, read as the reverse complement.
GCCAATGAGCAGTGGCCACAGGAATGGCACTGGCCCTGGGAGACAGTGAGAAACATATGACTCAACAACATGTTCACTGAAGCCCTCATATACCCCTTTATACAGGGCCATGCAGTGAACTTATCAACTCTGTCATGGTGATGGAGTGGCATCTGCTTCACTTGGCTAACTGCCTTGAAATCTGTAGTGTAATTGTCAAGAGCCTTGGCAGTGATGAGCACCACCTGCTACTCTGAGCTCTGTTCCCATGCCCTGTGGTGACACCACTGCCCAGAGCAGGGGTATGGAAGGGAGATAAGGTTGATCCCTGTTTAGAGGTACCAGGAATGACCTGCTCTTCCATGGGCTGTGTAGAAATGGTGCCAGGTTCTACAAACAACAGAACTGCACTACTGGACATGGGTTGTATTGTGTCATTTACAGTTACAGTGGCCAACAGTGGTATTGTGACCTCAGATTGTGCTAGTGTTAGGCCACCATCATTGTCAGTGTCTACTGCAGTGCTGACATCAGGCATGTCCAGTTCCCCAGTGGTGGATCCCATCACCATAGCTCTTGTAAACAAACACCTATGCTCAACACTGCTAATATGTGACAATCCTGCTTCACAGTGCTGCTACAACCATGACGATAACTGATATATGCAGACTGTTAAAAAAACATACCTTGTGTGAGTGTGCCTCGGGTCTGTCTGTAGAGGAGATATGTCAGTGTTAAGCTTCCTTAGTCTCATGGCACTGGTGTATACAGAAATGTGTTACTGATAGAAGGAAGTACCAGCCTGGTGCATCCCCAACAGAGATATAGAATGGTGAGTCCAATTCAGCTGGCATATCCGGGTCTCCACCTTGTATAAGGTCCTTTCACTTTTTCAAGACAGGGAGACTGTGAACTCCCCTATGAATGTGACAGTGGTCTGAGATGATGGACCCACACCTGTAACCATCCTCTCCTGTACAGTGGGATGGGCTTGCAATAGCATATTAGTGATCCTATGATGAACCTGTTGGGCTAGTGTGATGTGGTCATTGACTGCATTAACATATTCAACCAGTTTATGCAACCCACATTCCTGGAACTCCTTGACTGATTGCTTAGCAGTGATGAACTTCCAGAGCAGTGAGGACAAAGTGGTACCACTTCCTGCAGGTGACACAGGAAGTGACCCATGGACCTACTACTTCAGAAGGAGGAGCCTCAGTTTAGATGCAATGATAAAAGCCAGAGCAGTTTCTTCAGATCATGTCAGTCCGGCAAGATCAAGCTCTTTGACTGGATTACACTGTAAGTTTACATAAGGAAGTTAGATATACCAATCCTGAGATTACACAATACCAGAGGAAAAGAGAAAATTCCTTTATCTCCTGTGTTTAGTCATCTTGGGCAAATGCCAGACTTCCACTAACTCTGAACTGCACTGCACTCCCTTTGATCATTTTCTTTCAGAGTGCACATTGGTTAAACATAGTGGACCCATATATATATATATATATATATATATATATATATATATATATATATATATATATATATATATATATATATATATATATATATACAGCCGAACCACATATAAACTCCACTATGAAGGCTGACTCAAAACTGGATGATCACCATGTTACTGTTAAGCAAGTGAAGTCCCCCTGCACCTCCCACATGAGAGAGTTCACTCCTATACTTTATTACTCAAACATTCTAACAACTCAACCATACAACCTTTGGAAAAAGAGAAACACCCAGCAAGGATTAAAATACTAGGCACATAAGTTGTGATCTTGTAGCCAAGCCATTGATCCAAAATATTGTTAGGGAGGTTGGGGAAGGTTAACCTTGGGGGAAACAGCATCAGGAAAGTAACATCCAACCAGTTAGTTGTTGACCACATGTAAGATAACCATATAAAATCTAACATGCATCTGTATACACATACACACACACACACACACACACACACACACACACACACACACACACACTTCTTATTTCTTTTCAAAACTCAGTTATTCTGAAACTATATTCTGCACATGGAATCCTGTCTTTATGCCTTTCTATGCTGCCTAGATAGGCAGAATTACAGACCTAGGCAGAGCAAAGCATTTTATGACAGCATTTGCCTCCCTGTCAGCCTGTTGTTGACGGATCTGCAATTCATGTTCAAGATACACTTTCGCTTGCAGAGGCTCACACCTGAGTTAACAAGGGTTTGTTTACATGGCCACTATGTGTAAAGTAAGAGTGCTGAAAAACACACAGTATTTTCCTCAGCTAGTTGTACTCAGTCAATATCAAGGTGCAGGTACTCCACGACTATCGAAGCCAACCATCAACCAAAAAAGCAAAAATCAATAAAAAATTTTTATACTTGAACAGCAAAAGAACTTTATTCCATGGGTTGTTAGCGCTTTCACGTCTACTCTGGACGCTTCTTCAGACTTTAATAAAACACTTCATCACTTCTGTATTTAAACACTTATCAATTAAACAGTTAACCAATGAAAGCCTTTGTACGAATACATAACTATAAAAAGTCAGAAACTTCCAAATAAATAAAAAGTCAGAAACTTATATTGTGAAAATTAAAACTTCAAAATTTAACATTGACATTAAAGTGGATGTAGTAATAGATTATAACTGTTATTAACATTTCAGATGGCAAATAGCATATAAATATTTAAAAATACAAGAGCATATAAAAACAGCATGTAATAAAAACATTTCAAGTGTATGAAACTACTGAAAAACTTCTAAAAATACATATTCCTACTAACACCAAGAAACATGAAAAAGTCAAAGGTATAGCAAGAAATAACTGCTAATGCTTAAGATGACGACTGACTAGAAAGGGTTTCAAAGTAACCCTCTCATTGAGGCCATGTCCTTCATCTGCTTTCATTCTGATGATCCATTTACATTCTTCCCTTTCAGTGAAGTTACTTACATTGCCTAATCTCAATGTGGTGTGTGTATCAATTCAATGACTAAGAACTCAAAGGTGTGTGTGTGGTGCCTTGCGATAGAACATGTCTAGCCAGTGCGTTCCTGTCATTCTCCCTGTTGATCGCATATAAATGCTCTGTAACCCTTTCCCTCAACGTTCTATTCGTCATACCGACATAGAAAGCCTGGCATTTGGTGCAGATGGCTAAATAAACTAAGTTCCTTGTCCTACAGTCTGCATAATGATCGAATTTATATAGCACACCTGTGTCCGGGTGCCTAAAGTTATTCCTGCCCAGTATGTATTTGCACTGATTGCAACTGCGACATGGAAAGGTACCCATTCTAACAGTAAGTGGTTGATCTTGAAGTTGCCTTTCATAACATAACATGTTCCTTAAAGATCTAGTATTCTTGTAGGAAAAACTGGGGTGAGGACCTACAAGTGCTCTAAGCCTATCATCCAACTGTAGGATACCCCAGTTCTTTCTAATGACATTAGTAATACTCTTGTTCTTGTTGGTATATGAAAGTACCATCCTCTTTTTACTTCTAATAAATGGCCTGCTTTGTTCCACCTGTTCACTAGTTGCTATCCTAATGTAGGGTCTTGTTTCTTCATTGCGTTCTGTTTGTTGTAGGACTATCAAATCATTGTCATGGTAACCCCTTGATTTAAAGTCAGCATCCAAGCCTATCAATACATTCCTATATGCTGAATCATCGCTTGTTAGGCATGAACAGCGTGCTGCTTGATTCTTAACAATGTTCTTGTGTATGTGGGGAGGGTGCATACTATCACGATGTAAGTATGTGTTCTTTCTACAGGGTTTCCTGTAAATGTTGGTAGTGAAACATCCATTATGCTTCCTGATGTTAACATCTAAGAAGTCAATCTGGTGACATGATCTCTCCCCAATCAGCCTAAGAAAAGATGTTGTGTTGTTGATGTAACTTAAAAACTCATCTAAGATAGTAACATCACCACTCCAAACAAAAAACACATCGTCCACAAAACGTTTATAATACTTGAGGTGCTGTGAATAAAACTCATTTCCAAAGATATACATAGATTCCCAGTAGGCTAGTATAAGGTTTGCATAAGAATTGGCACATGACGTGCCCATCGCTACCCCTGAAGTCTGCAGATAATAACCATCACCATATAAAAATACATTATTTTCTAACACTAATTCCATCAGCATGGTGATCATAATCACTTTGTTGTTAGTCATGCCCTTCTCTAGAATGTCTTATGCACCAAGAGGGCTACGCATTTTAAAGATGCCCACTTTTGGTAACAAATATCCAGACCTTTTAATAGACTGGCAGAAACTTAATATTGAGACTAGCAATAGTTATATCAAGCTGTTAATAATACAGTATTCGCTAAATGAGAAAGAACTCATGAAAGAGATCTCCATTCTGGAAGAGTGTTTAAATTCTTCTTTAACATCTGTACAGTTATCTGATTACTTCTCTGAACTTTCCACTACTTTAACTCTAACTGATAACAGACTCTTGCAACAGAAAAAGAAGAAACTGGAGAGAGATTGTTCCGATTTTGCACGTGGGAACGTCTTCTCTTGGCCTAAGGAATCCATCTGGTCAGCTATTGATGTAACAAACTCTTGCATTCCTGACAATAGTAAGGATGGTAACAGCGAAATGCGTCCCACTACATCAGGAAGTATTAATGTGGCCATCTTTGCAGGCACTCATGCAGAGGGGTGTACAACAGAGAATGGTTCAGATTTATTACTAGTGGAGAATGGAGGAACATCTGAAAACTTACAAAATAGGAATACTACAGCAGATAATATTCTACCAACCATTAGACAATTGGACACTAAGAGCTTGGGACCGGTAGTGAGGAAGAAGACTTTGCTCCCAGCAGAAGGGAATTCAGAGACTAATGAGAGAGACAACACAAATCTTACATTCCCTTTATCATTTCTACCAGCAGATCGCAAGACATGGAGTCCCCAGTACAAGGGGAAGAAACGGAAACCCTCAGGGGAGTCACGGGAACCACAGAAGAGAATGTGGAAGAAAACTCCAATGAACTGGTAATTAATTTATCTAGCCATGAGTTGACTGATGCTGAAATGAAAGTGTTAAACAGAGGTCTATCGTTTGTGCCTTCACAAGGGATAGACATTAGTGAGTTGATAGTACAATTAAAACTTTTTACTAGGGGTTTAGCACTTGATTTATTTTATGATAATGATAACACTGAGACAAGGGATATAGTAATTAATAATTTTAGGAAACCTTCATGCTTTGTACCAGAATTGCATCCGCTTTTAGAAAGTTTTGAGAAAGTTTGTTGCAATGATTTTTATATGTTGTTTGAACAAACAGGTTTGAAGTCAGAATTTTACAATTTAAGCCGACAAGAAACAGCAGCTTTAAAAAGTTTACAAAACAATGATACTATAGTTATCCGCCCAGCAGATAAAGGTGGTGCAATAGTGTTGTTTGATAGTGTATATTATAACAATAGAATGTTAGAAATGTTATTGGATGAAACCACATATAAAAAAATACACATGTATGATCTAAACAAGGTTATTAGTAAACTTCATGCCTCATTGTATGATATGTTGATGTCCAATATTATAAACAATGATCTCTATAATTATTTTCTAGTTGAAAAACCTTTGGTACCTATCATCAGAGGTCTTCCGAAGGTGCATAAGACATTGTCTGACCCACCCTTCAGACTGCTAACTAAATGTATCTCAATTTATATTGAGAAGCAACTTAGACCCATAGTTGATTCTACCTTCTCCATTTTGAGAGATACTAAACAACTAATGGAATCTCTAGCTGAGAGTGCTGTTGAAAAAGCATACTTGGAGAATGACATTATGATGACTTTAGATGTTCAGTCTTTATTCACCTGCATACCTAATGATATAGGGATAGACTTCGTGAGGCTTTTTCTTCTAGAGAAGGGCATGACTAACAACAAAGTGATTATGATCACCATGCTGATGGAATTAGTGTTAGAAAATAATGTATTTTTATATGGTGATGGTTATTATCTGCAGACTTCAGGGGTAGCGATGGGCATGTCATGTGCCAATTCTTATGCAAACCTTATACTAGCCTACTGGGAATCTATGTATATCTTTGGAAATGAGTTTTATTCACAGCACCTCAAGTATTATAAACGTTTTGTGGACAATGTGTTTTTTGTTTGGAGTGGTGATGTTACTATCCTAGATGAGTTTTTAAGTTACATCAACAACACAACATCTTTTCTTAGGCTGATTGGGGAGAGATCATGTCACCAGATTGACTTCTTAGATGTTAACATCAGGAAGCATAATGGATGTTTCACTACCAACATTTACAGGAAACCCTGTAGAAAGAACGCATACTTACATCGTGATAGTATGCACCCTCCCCACATACACAAGAACATTGTTAAGAATCAAGCAGCACGCTGTTCATGCCTAACAAGCGATGATTCAGCATATAGGAATGTATTGATAGGCTTAGATGCTGACTTTAAATCAAGGGGTTACCATGACAATGATTTGATAGTCCTGCAACAAACAGAACGCAATGAAGAAACAAGACCCTACATTAGGATAGCAACTAGTGAACAGGTGGAACAAAGCAGGCCATTTATTAGAAGTAAAAGAGGATGGTACTTTCATATACCAACAAGAACAAGAGTATTACTAATGTCATTAGAAAGAACTGGGGTATCCTACAGTTGGATGATAGGCTTAGAGCACTTGTAGGTCCTCACCCCAGTTTTTCCTACAAGAATACTAGATCTTTAAGGAACATGTTATGTTATGAAAGGCGACTTCAAGATCAACCACTTGCTGTTAGAATGGGTACCTTTCCATGTCGCAGTTGCAATCAGTGCAAATACATACTGGGCAGGAATAACTTTAGGCACCCGGACACAGGTGTGCTATATAAATTCGATCATTATGCAGACTGTAGGACAAGGAACATAGTTTATTTAGCCATCTGCACCAAATGCCAGGCTTTCTATGTCGGTATGACGAATAGAACGTTGAGGGAAAGGGTTACAGAGCATTTATATGCGATCAACAGGGAGAATGACAGGAACGCACTGGCTAGACATGTTCTATCGCAAGGCACCACACACACACCTTTGAGTTCTTAGTCATTGAATTGATACACACCACATTGAGATTAGGCAATGTAAGTAACTTCACTGAAAGGGAAGAATGTAAATGGATCATCAGAATGAAAGCAGATGAAGGACATGGCCTCAATGAGAGGGTTACTTTGAAACCCTTTCTAGTCAGTCGTCATCTTAAGCATTAGCAGTTATTTCTTGCTATACCTTTGACTTTTTCATGTTTCTTGGTGTTAGTAGGAATATGTATTTTTAGAAGTTTTTCAGTAGTTTCATACACTTGAAATGTTTTTATTACATGCTGTTTTTATATGCTCTTGTATTTTTAAATATTTATATGCTATTTGCCATCTGAAATGTTAATAACAGTTATAATCTATTACTACATCCACTTTAATGTCAATGTTAAATTTTGAAGTTTTAATTTTCACAATATAAGTTTCTGACTTTTTATCTATTTAGAAGTTTCTGACTTTTTATAGTTATGTATTCGTACAAAAGCTTTCATTGGTTAACTTTTTAATTGATAAGTGTTTAAATACAGAAGTGATGAAGTGTTTTATTATTAAAGTCTGAAGAAGCGTCCAGAGTAGACGTGAAAGCGCTAACAACCCATGGAATAAAGTTCTTTTGCTGTTCAAGTATAAAAATTTTTTATTGATTTTTGCTTTTTTGGTTGATGGTTGGCTTCGATAGTCGTGGAGTACCTGCACCTTGATATTGACATTTTTTCGTTTGGGGACATAGCAGGTACCTTACCCTGAGAGATCCCTGTTTATTTATTATTAGTTGCACTCAAGTGCTGAATTTTCTTTTCAAGTGATGTACAAGACGAATTTGTAAGTTTAAATTAATCAGATGATTACACCATTCAATATGTTGCAAGTTATGCAGTTTTAGTTATTTGCAGAGGTGATACCTACATTTGTAATGTGTCTTTTCTCAAATGCAATAATGGATGATTGTTTTACTGACCGGCACACTAAAGTTTTGCAACTCTTTATCTTTATGGGAACATACAGAGAAATACTTGTTTATTTTTATTCTTTTAGTTATCTGTTAGTTGCTTAGGTGGACTGTTCCAAAGGGCTCATTTCAGCTAAGAGCTGTGCTTGGAAGTGATAGCATACATAATAACAACAGACAATATCAGCAAACAGTGAGTATAGGAAAGTGTAACAGTAAAGTGAAACCAAGAGAATAAATCCTTTTTCCTGTTCTCCAACAGGTCAGCATCTCAACAGTTGGCTATGGAGATACAGTCCCTGGAACTCTGCTTGGACGTGTTGTGGCATTTCTTTGTATCTCCTTTGGAATTATCCTGAATGGGATGCCCATATCCATCCTATATGGAAAATTTTCTGACTACTATATCAAGCTGAAGTCACACAGACCTACTAAAAACTCCGACAGGAATGAGATTCGCCTCAAACAACGAGCTTTACAGAAGTGCATTGACTGTTGCAGAGGGCAAGACCGTAACTAAATTAGTAGGATAGGAAAATTGCTTCATGCTAGTCCTTGAAATATGACATAGGGTTCTAGTGGTCATTGAGCTATTTTAGTATATTTTATAGTGAAAATGGTTCCATATCACCTGGTTAGCTCAACTGGTCTGATTCACCAATCAGTCACCTATTATTTTAGTTTTTTTATTCCCTATTTAGTTCCTCTTGGAGTTTGTCCCCAAGGTTACTCTATGAGTCAGCTGTCATTTACAAGGCAGAGCAAGTGGGGGAGGGAGGCGAGGAAGAAAGAGGTGAATGTTAGTGGGTAGAAACCTGAAAAGCATCACATTGCCTGTGGTTGGGGTTTATTATGTCCCATCTACTTTGTCTGCTACCAGTAATGTTCCCAGGCAACTGCTTAAATGAGTATTTGTACTTCCTGTCTCATTTGCATATTTGTTGCAGTACCTGCTGTCTCCACCAGGGGGCAGTCATACATAACAAAAGCTAAATACTGACAAACGGCACAGAGATGGTCTCCAGACTTTCATCGTTGTTCTAAGAGCCAGGCTTTTGGAACCTGGATCATTGGATGAACTGACGCTGCTGTTGTAGCAAATATGAACTGTTTCAGGTAGTCCAAGCTGTTTTAGTATAGTCCAGGTGCATCTTCCTGTTTGTGTACCATTTCTCTTTTTATTGTCTCCAGTACATTCTTATGGTGTAGTACAACCACAACAGATGTCAACAGTTTTAAAAGTTCTCATAAAGCATTGATGTTTCAGTTTATGTTGTATTTTTTAAAGTAATATATAATTCATTCCATCCAAAGTGGATATTTCTGTCATAATTACTTGAAACTTTACTATATGTTCAGTGCAGTGACTTATTAACTGCAGTGCACTGAGGAATTTATGACTGGTGTGTGTGTGTGTGTGTGTGTGTGTGTGTGTGTGTGTGTGTGTGTGTGTGAAGAAAACTTTTAAGGCCTTATGTAATTGGTTAAGGGACAGCAGTAATTTCTATTTAAATTTCCCTACAAAGATAAACATATTTGAAATGAAGTAACACCGTAGAAAGCTGTTATTATTAATGATGTTATTCAACACTACTGTAAATTCTAACCAGGTAACTGTCATCATGCTTAAGGTCCTTTTGCCCCAGGTGACAAGTGAAATCCTCTTATGGAGTATATTTAAATGCCAGTAATATTTTATGCAGTCTTTTTTTAGAAATGTACAGAGGTTCAGACTTCTGATGGTTATCCTTTGTAGTACTTACCTGAGGGTACACATGGTTCTGAATGTATACAATTGTATTTATAGTTTTATGGGGTCTTAGTCTGAGTTGACTTGATAAGCCAATCATTATCTGACAGAGGGTGAATAACCACAATAAAAATATTTAGATGTAGAGAGGATAAATGGAAACTTTACTCTGGAAAAGTGTGTATAAACATGGCAAATCTGAGATGATAGTGTACCTTGAATATGTTAGTTTAGGTAATGTAGTTGTCAATGTATCCAGGTAGGGGGACAGAAAAAATACCTTTTAGTTTAGATTTTTAAGAAAACTATGAGATTCATATAGGTTCATAGGTTCATAGATACATACTAGGCTATCTGCCCTAGGGCATTTATAAGCCTAGCCAGAGTGTGTTTGGCTTTCGCCACCCATTTTAAAATAATTTTGTTATGCCCTTTTTCGAGGTTAGTATACTGTGCCTCTGTCTAACAGTGACACAGAAGTGATACCCGGGGTAAACCTACGATCTCCCATCCACTCATCAAGATTCCTCTTTAAGAGAGTCAATGAGGGACTCTGCCTAACCTGGACTGGGATTTTATTCCAGAGTGAAGGGAGCCTCTGGGTTATGAATCTGTCCCTCCAGCATGTCCTATTTATTTCAGTGCTGAGGTTCAAGTCTCTCGCGCGTAGCTCGATGGGGATTTGGATTTTCTGAGGTGCAGCATGTCCATTAATTCGGGTTGGACATGGCTTTATACGTCAGGCACAGATCGCCTCTGAGCAGGCGGTATGCCACTGAGTAGAGCTGGAGTTTCTTTAACCGGGCAGCATATGGCATCTGTTTGAGCCCTTTGATCCTCTTGGTGAGGTACTTTTGGGGTCTTTCCAGTTGCTGCAGGTGTCTGCTAAGGTACATCCCAAAAGGGGCATTGTACTCAATTATGGGCCTGATGAGGGATGAGTAAAGAGGCACGATGACCTCCCCTGATCTAGATGTGAATCCCTTCATGATTAGGTGGGCTATATAAAATGTTTTCTAACCACTTTGGCCACATGGTTGTCAAATGAGAGATTGCTATCAACTTGGGTCCCCAGGTCCCTAATTACTTCTTCTGTACTTAATGGATTACCACCTATGTGGTAATTTGTGGGCACTTTGTTTTTGCCAAAGGGGATGACTATACACTTTTTGGCGTTTAGCTTGAGGCCATGGCTCTGGCACCAGTTGTCTGTTTCTATGAGGCCCTTTTGGAGGATGCTTGTGTTGGCTGGAGTGTTGATTATGGCGCCCAGTTTGCAGTCATCTGCAAACTTGGTCAGCCACAGTCCTTCTGTGTTGGCCTGTACCTCCGAGAAATATATACCGAACAAGAGAGGTCCCAGGACTGAGCCTTGTGGGATGCCACTTGCAACTGGTTTGGCGTCTGACATGGCTCCAGCAATTCCAATCATGTGGGTTCTGTCCTTGAGCCAGTTTGCAACCCATCTAGTGACATAGGGGTTTATATTTAAGCTGGTGAGCTTATCTATAATGCCCAAGTGGGGTATTGTATCGAAGGCTTTTGCGAGGTCTAGGTAGGCTGTGTGGACCACCATCCCCTTGTCAATGGCCTTAGTGACTGTTTCAAAGAAGTCAACCAGGTTTAAGAGGCAGGATCTGCCCTTAACAAAGCCAAACTGGGTAGGATCCAGTGTCTGTAGGTCCCCAATATCTTTATTTATGAGGTCCATGATGATCCTTTCCATAGCTTTGCAGACCAAGCTAGTCAGGCTTAGATAGTTTCCAGGATCCATTGAGGCACTACCTTTGAGAAGAGGGACCACTGTTGCTGTACGCCACTCTTTGGGTACATATCCTGTAGTAAGGCTGAGATTGAACAGTAGTTTTATGTTTGGGTTTAGCTCTTCTTGGAGTTCATGTAGGACGCAGCCTGGGACACCGTCTGGTCCCATTGATGCTGTGTTTTTTGCTTTGGAGAGGGCAGCTCTTATCTGAGCATCTGAGATGTCAGGGGGGCAGCACTCTGCTGGGATAGATATTTGCCCTTTTGGTGGGGAGGGGAAGGAGAAGTTTGCGCTGAACCTGTCAGCTAGGATGTTGGCAATGTCTGTGGGTTAGGTGTTTTTTTTGTCATTTTGGACTAATTCTGAGCATATCTGGGAATTCTCACCCAGGTTCCTAACATAACTAAAGAAAGCCTTGTGATTATCCTTAGTGTCCTGTGCAATTTTTCTCTCGAAGCTGGCCTTAGACGATTTTATGAGTGCCCGTAGTTTTTTGCTAATACTGATCAGGGATGCCTTCCCTTTTTGGGATTTTGCTCTATCATGTAGTAGCTTCCTCCTTCTATTGTATAGTTTGTTTATGGCTGGGGTTGAAGATATATATATGATGAAGATATATATGGCTTAAAACTAAGCAAATCAACCATTATTTTAATGTAAAGATAGAGCCAGTGCAATGTAGGAAAAGTAGCAGATTATTTTTATATTTCAGGTGTTATGTTCATAAGTAAATACTAGGCTATCTGCCCTTGCAGACCATTTTAAGCCAAGCCAATTTCCCTTTTGCTGCTTGAGTTTGGTTTTAGATTGGCCTTACAAATTCCATGGTCAATAATTATATATTACCCCCAGTGAGAATAACTGGGATCATACGATAGATAATTTAAAGGGACCTATGCATGGGATAAAGGAGCTGCATTTGTCCACTGTTAGTACAGACGGTAGTCCTGGGGTCAATTTCCTATTTCCCATCCAGAGATCCAATTCAGCTTGAATATGGACAGGGATGTGCTTCATTTTACATGGACAGGGAGTCTGTTCCAGAGCAGTTGTATTCTCTGTGAGATATACCTGTCCCTCCAAACCTTTCTGTTGATGTTGCAGAAGAGGTTTCGATTCACAGAGTGTGTGTATCTGATGCCTTTTGATTTGTTGATGTGCAGTAAATCCATCAGTAATGGGTTGGAGGGTGTCTTGTATGCCAGACATGGGTTACCTCTTAGCATTCTGTAGGATACTGAGCATAGTGACAGCTTTGTGTCAGTCAATCAAGGACATGTTGTTTAGGTCTTGTATCCTTTTAGTAAGGTACCCCTGTGTGTGTTCCAGTTGTCACATGTGTCTAGACAGATACATGACAAAGGGGGGCATTATACTGAATGCTTGGCCTAATGAGGGCTGAGTAAAGGAGGACAATAACATCCCTAGACCTAGACACCCTCCCTTTGTTTATAAGCTGTGCAAAATGCAATACTTTTTTATGGCAATGGATATATGTTGATCGAAAGTTAGGTCACTCTCCATATAAATTCCCATATCCTGAACAATACATCCCATACGAAATTTGTAAGAAAACTATTGTCAATGTGGGTCAGCTCTTAGGGGTGTATTATCAATGTAATAGTTTCCAGGGTAGATAACTTCCTAAGGGGTACACTAGTGCATGTTTTGGCATTTAGTTTCAGTACAAGATTTTGGTACTAGTTATTTATTTAAGTCAAACCTTCTTTCATGATGGCTAAGTCATTTGGGGATTCAGTGACTTCTCCTAGCTTGCAGTTATCTGCAAATTTATTTAGCCTGAGCCATTTGTTATTGGGTTTTACTTCAGAAAAGTAGATGCCAAACAGGAGAGGTCTCAGCACTGAACTCTAGGGAACGTCACTGGTAACATTATCTATTTTGATCTTCTGCGTCCTGTGAGTCAGTTGACAATCTAGCTGGTGATGTAGGGGGTTTATTCCCAAGTTTGCTTAGCTTTTCTACTATGCCTGAGTGGGGGATTGGAAAGTTTTGCCAGCTTGAAGTATGCAGTGCGTACCATTTTATTTTATTTATTTATTTTTTATTTATTTGACATTTGTTGACTGGGTTAGTCCATCTGGGACGAGGCCCTATTTCAGTGGAGACCTGGGGAGAAAAGCCCCATAGTTACAAAACATATACAAGCCCCAAAGTTAAAAAACGTGCAAGTACACAAAAAATACATAATGTAAAGTGAGTACACAATAATAGAACTGATTACAGATTTTATACAGTGTTGGCTAGCTACGTATATTGAAGTAGGTAGACTAGGAAAAATAGTATTTACAGTAAAGAGAAAACAAGTTAGTAAGGAAGTTTCTGGGTAGCAGTCAGGGAGAGATTAAAGTGCAGCAGTAGTTGTTGAACATGCTACTGGTGAGGAGACTGTAATAGTAAAGGAAAGTGTAGGGGTAAGAATGGGGACGGGTTTTGTAGAGAAGGAGGGAGGGTGAGTTTGGACAGAGGTAGGGTTATGTACTAGTAGGAGAAAAAGAAGTGAATGTTTGGTCAGGAGAGATGGGTTAGTCAGGGGGCTGATAACAGAGGCAAAGTTTATTTAAGCTACGGTGATTTCTTACAGTCTTTTTGAATAGACGTTGGGATGTAGTGTTTAGGATGTCCAGTGAGAGTTTATTCCAGTGTTTGGCGGGGTAATAGCTATACAGGTTTTTTCCTATGTTGAGTTTGGGTTTGGTTGTGTTCTAGCTGGGGTATAGGATGAGATGATGGGTAATATGGTGGGGCATAAAGTGGGTTGTTATAGGATGGAATGGATTATTTGGAGCTGGGAGAGAGAGTAAGGTTGTGAGGGAACTCTAACCATTTCAGTTTTTGTAGTGCAAGACAGTGGTGAAAGGAGCAAGGAAGTTCAGTGGCAAATTTTGCTACTTTGTTAAAACTGGATTCAAGTTTAGTTATAAGAGAGGTCTGCAGGTTGGTGAGAATCTGAGAGCCATACTGAAGGGCTGGAAGAAGGTAGGCATGTGAGAGAGCAACTTTTGCTTGAGAAGAGAGAAATTTTTTGTTTCTATAAAGGAGACCTAGTTTTTGGTGGCTTTTCTTGATGTTGTTTAGTACCTGCTATTCAAATTTTAGCTGGTCATCAATGATGACCCCAAGTAGTTTAGTGTGATTATCCACCATGATAGGTGTGTTGTTGTGGGAGGTGATGGAGAAGTTTGGCTTCAGGTGAGTCATTGTTTTTGCTAGAAAGAGAAGGAGTTTGGTCTTTTTTTGAATTTAGGATTAGATGGTTTTGGTTGAGCCAGGACTCGAAAGACAAGAAGGATTCCTGAGTTGTAGTATGGAGTTTGGGAAGGGTGTCTGCAATGGTGATGACTGTGGAGTCATCAGCATATTGCATTAGGGATGAGTGTGGGGTGGAGCTTGATAACTGATTGGTACAAATGTTGAAAAGCAGTGGTTCTAGGATTGATTCCTGGGGTACTCCCATCAGCACTGGAAGTTCTGAGGAGATAGCTGAATTCCATTTGACTGACTGGGACAGTTGCTAAGATAACTAGAGAACCAGGAGATAGTAGCAGAGGATAGGTTTAGGTGGGAGAGTTTCTCTAAGGGTAATGGATGGTGGATAGTATCAAAGGCTTTTGATAGGTCAAGAAAGAGACAAGAGGCAAGTTTATTTTGTTCCCTAGCTTGAGCAATAATATTTATGAATGAGATGAGAGCTGTAGAAGTGCTACGGCCAGGGCGGAAACCGTTTTGGGTGGGGCAGTTAAGTTGTTTTTGGTGAGGTGCTGGAGAATTTGTTTGTATACACATTTTACCTTCATCCATTGCTTTTGTGACCTTTTCAAAAAAGTCCACTAGGCTGATTAAGTGTGACCTGCCCTTGATGAATCCAAACTGTGATATTTTGTTGAGTCAACTTGTCTTGGCAGTCTTTCATATCCCTGTAATGACCATTATGGCATTCTTAGCATTACAGCTTACTAACAGGTCTGCAATCGGTCATCCCTTCAGTTTGCTATGTGTCCTCAAAATGGGTACATTTCTTAGAATCCATTACCAATTAGGTGTAGCTCTCAAGGTGAATTTGTATGAATCCTATTCTGAAAGACATGGCAAACTGATTATGATCACTGACTATAACATAATCCTCTGTTTTACTGTTAAGCAACTTCAGCATTTACTCCATTCTTACATTCCCACTCGGTTTGTTGCTACCATCCCAGCCCTTCAGAATTTCAAAACAACACTACTACCCAAACCAACAACTCCCTATCCAGCGCAAACAAACTAGACATTTCTTATCTTATAATTTGGGAAGTTAATTACCTGATAACATTTATTCATGGAAGACTGTGGTGACCTTTTATAGTATTGTAAAAACCTCCCAACTAAACCCAGCTCTTACTTTGCCATCATGAAAATTAGCCTACTAGAAGGAGATATTCATAAAAATGCCAGGCCTGCCTTCTAAAAGTCAAACAACTTCACTTTAAGTCATTAAGGAATTTAGCTTAGCTTTACAAAAGAGTATCCGTAATAAATAGTTCTGTATCAACAAACAGAGGTTAATCACACAACAATCACAAGCATAAATGGCTGGCAGTGGCTATAACTGATTCATAACAAAAAAAAAACATCCAAAATAAAATGTCTAACCCCCCCCCCCCACCAATAGCAAATAGCTAAGCATTTCTGTCCATAAACAGTGTTGAGAAAGTTACCAAAATAGTAGTCTGTTTTCAGTCTCTTCCATCAGTATTTCATCTGGCAGAAGGTTCTATTTGCTGTCACCTCTTTCTTTCATTTTACAGGTCTCTATCAATTCTCCTAACCCAGCAACTATTCCAGCACTTCTTCTAATTTATTCTCCCTTTTGTATTCCAGTTATGTAACTGTACATTTATTTGGTCTGTTAGAGCTTCTATGTATATAGTTTGTCAGAGGGGTCTATTATGTTTACTGTAATGTTAACCATTATTATTGTTATGGAAAATGCTGTGGTGCAACAACAGAGTCGATGAACAGAAAATGCAAAGATTGAATGCTTTTAATGTCGATGTCTGCAGCCAGGGTTTTCATTCTATGTGCACAACAAATCATGTTCAGTGGTTACTTTATTTTTTCACTGGCTTTTCTCAGATCCAAACAAAACACAGTTAATAAAAATGAACATGCGTTATCCAGACATAAGCTGATAACATCAGTTTACCAGTTCAGAATTTGACACAATCCACAATTAATTGCAGGTACATTCAAAATGCCAGCAGCATAAAAAGTTATGGCATAATAGCTTGCCTTCTGCATTACAGAAAGGAGTGGCAATATATGGCACATGTGAGCAATGAGGACAGCCATTCCGAGGTGTCCATTGACATCTGATACTTTTGTGCAATCCCATAGGGGTGCTGTTGCGAGTCAGTGTGACTCCAAAGGCAACTTGGACAAGTACATGATGAATTACTGAGAGAGTGTACTGCTAATTTGAAATTTCCACAGCACTCTACTGACTTTGTAAAATATTAAGCCAGAGGTGTCAATCCATCCTGCAGCCTGCTAACCGGTTGTCTATCCTTTTATCACTTATGATACTATTTAAGCATCCAAAAATAAATGTCAAGAAAAAAATTATTTTACTATGACAACATTAAATTCAGGTTTGAGAGTTCACATTTTCAGCCAGGTAAAAGTACACAATGTATTTTAACACAAACTGAACCACCTGTGAAGCTAGGATCTGAACCAAACAGGGCACTTACATGCAATTTCTCTGATGTGCATTAATAAACAATTGAACAATTGAACAATGAACGAGCATCATGATTTGTTATGCATGCATGTTGGACGGCACATTTGTTGTTCATGCATTTTGGATGGCGCAGTGGTGCAGTGGTAGTGTTGTTGCCTCACAGCAAGAGGTTCTCTGGTTTGATTCTCTGGATAGAGTGCCTTCTATGCGGAGTCTGCATGTCCACCCTGTGTTCGTGTGGGTTGCCTCTGGGTGCTCCAGTTTCCTCCCATATTTCAAACACATGAGTCTGGAGCTTTTCTCCCCAGGCCTCCACTGAAAATTGGCTTTGTTCCAAGTCGTATTTTCCCGGTAAACAAATGTTAAATAAATAAATAAATAAAATTCCATGAAAGTACTTCCTTCCATGTGAAGAAATGTATTCTGAATTCACTGCCTCCCCTCCCTATGATCCACCCCAGTATGTAGAAGTACTGTTCAACAATTAATCTGAGGAAAACCTGTACAGTACAAATTGCATCCAGAAACGAACCAACACAAATGAAAAATAATTGACGTATGTTAGAGCAAAGCAAAATACACTGAAGACACCAACTAACAACCGCAACACAAACCTTGTAGAAACAAACTCCAGTTATAGAGCAAAACGAAAATGGAGCCAGTCGCAATAACAATAACAACTAAATGTAATTCAGTCAAAACAGGTTTTAGCGCATTCATCAGGAATATAACATAGACTTCATCAGAAACAAGTAAAACAAAAATCAGTTAGATTAAAAACCCTCCAAAAGGTATCACCTGATGCACAAATAACCAATTAATTAAAAGGTTACCTTAATTACATTCAGTCACCAATAACAATTTATAGATACCTACGCAACACAAAAAGTTAAAACTCTTCACCATATAAAATTATGAAAATGAGGACAAATACATAACATGTGAATATGTTTCTTTTGTGGATTGACAAAAATTCATCAAAAATAAATATTTATTAGACCTCATAAGAACGGAGACTTAAAATACTGGCAATCGAAACACTTTCATTTAAACCTGGAAAATTATAGGCATTAAGCCTAATTTGTCACCTCAATTCCTTGCTCTCAAGTAAATCCTTCCATGGCCCTCCTCTAGGATTTCTCCTGACCATATCAGTCCCCATAAAGCCAAAGTTGTGTTGAGTGTGGTTCATTACATGCTTAGCAAGAGAATTAATTGTATTTTGTTTCCTAATTTCCAGCAAATGTTCGTAAATATGATCCCTGAGTCTCCTTTGTGTTTTACCCACATAAAAGCACAAACATTGTTGGCATATAGCTAAGTAGATAATGCCAGTTGAATTACAATCACAATGAAATGTTATTTTGATCAGCATGTTATTGATAGTAATCTCCTGCTTAGCCAGAATAAATTTACATTGGTTACAAAAGCCACATCTATATATACCTGCTTTTTTGCAGGTAAGAAGCGACATGCCATAGCAACCAGTTTCAAGATACTGCTTGATGTTTTTCCTTTTCTATATACCTTATGTGAGATGGAACCCAGGATCTCTGCATAACCTTCAAAACAAAAAAGTGATTCCAATTTTTTCTTAGAATCTCACATATCTGAACATGTTGAAAAAAGAAGATGGTAACAAAGGAATGTGAAAAATTATTTTCTTCAATCAATGTAATTCTAGCCAAAACCAAATTTTCATGTTCCCCTGATCTAATTAGTGGCTTAAAGTAGCCCTCCTGCCTTTTTTGTCCACTTCACTTCTGATTTTTTTAAATCAAAAATGGGGATAACCCTGAGACTCAAACATATCCGCTAAGACTCGAGCTTCTAACTGGAAGGTATCATCTTTCGTTACCATCCTATGAGACGTGCACACTGACCTTTGATAATAGCCTTTTTCTGATGTTGGGATGGTTACTACTAAAATGAAGAAGGTTACTGGAGTATGTAGGTTTCCTGTAAATATTACTTATCAATCTACCATTACAAATATCCTTGGAAACATCAACATCCAAATAGTTGATCTGTATGTTACTAAAAGAAGAGGTAAACCTTAAAAAAGTTGTACCATTTAAATATACAATGAAAGATTCAAAATCTACTATTGACCATTTCCATACAATAAAGACATCACCCAAAAACTGGAAGTACATGTCCCAAGGTGGGGGATTATGCACCTCAAAAATATAATCCTTCTCCCATTGCAACATAATTATGTTAGTAAAGATGGAGGTGCATGCTGTCACCATCTCCACACCCTTCTTTTTCAAAAAATACTGTCCATCCATAAAAGCAAAATTGTTCTTTAAAACTAATTCCATCAAAGTAACCAAAACATTAATCTCATTGTTGGTAAAATTGGTATTCATGTGGAATAGCACTGAAAAGATCGACAACATCCACTGTAGTAAATTAAATATTGTCTGAAAAAAACACATCCCTAAGCTTTAACAGAAAGCCCCACGTGTCCTTACAAATATGTTTAAAATATTTCAATACATTTTTCAACTTTATATCAATAAGCTTGGATAGGGGATTAGTCTTTGACTTTGAAGCATTAACAATCAGCATTATGGATGTATTAATGAGGTCCTTATGTATCTTTGGGAGACCAAAACATTGAGGGCACAATAGGAAATTTTGAATGCAAAAACAACATTCATCATAATTAATCTGTCCCTGGTCCAACATGTCTTGCAACAACCATTCAATCTTAGCATCACAAACATGTACACAATTCAAGGACGTTTCCTCATAAAAATCATCATCAAATAGAAACTTGTGCATCCTGTTTAAATATTCATCATAACTCATAATAACAACCCCCATACGGTTTCATAACCCTGATGGACTTGTCTCTGCTCAGTTTTTTTAGTAACTCAAATTCTGTTTCAAAAACATTCCAGCCTATCCTACAATAGTTTATTTATTGCAGATGTCTACCAGTCATGTTTAATCTTCCTTGAGGAGGATGATTTTGTCATGTTGGGTATTCCTGATTCCATGCAGCTATATAAATGCTTGTATAATACTTTGGTCTAAATATGGACATTTATGCCAGTTCCTATGGAGGGAGAGGGGGCTGTGAAGCTGTTTAGACCTTCCCCCAGGAGGTTGTAATCAACTTTGGAGAAGTTTTTTTGTTTGACGCTAGTGGGGGGGGGGGTGTGACTTTGAAAGTATTTTGTGGTCGGATCTTTCTGGGGAGGAAGACACTGTAGGGATGCTGCAGTGGTTACTCATGTTGGTTAATACCAAGTCCAAGATATTATCACCTCTTGTGGGGGGAGTCCAAGGCATTTGCATTGACAAAATCAAGGAATCTCTTGGCATTTGTTTTTTTTTTGGCATAAGTAGTTCTTCCAGTCTATGGTTGGATATTTAAAGTCGCCCAGGATCAGGGTAAAGGGTTGAATCTTGATAAATTCAAAGAGATCCAGATAGGTGGAGTGGGCATCTTGAGTTAAAGTTGGGGCCTGTAGCTAGCTATCATTTGAATAGGGGTCTTGTCAATGGTTAAAATGTGGATTTACATGTCAATAATTTAAAGTTTCACATATATAATACTCATTGTGTTTGAAATAGAAATCATTATACATCAATATATGCAAAACAAAAGATAAATAGGTGAAGAGATAATAATCAATATAAATGAACGATTAGTTGATGTGAATATAAAAATGTATAAATATAAATATAAATATAAATATAAATATAAATATTGACTAAATATAACTAATTGATTAATTTGTTGAAATCTCAATGTGTACAAATGTAAATGTTGTGAAAATGTTATAAAAATATAAATATATAAATATGAATGTAAAAGTGTAAAAATGTAAAAAGTAATAATACACATAATAATAAACAACCTTGTAATAGTTTTACATTAGATAAAATGTTACATATCAGATGTACTACAAATGTATATTAAAAATATATATTAAAAATAAGGTGTAAATACTAGCCCTCAAGCCACTGATTCTATTAAGGTGAAGTCTAAAAAACTAAAAATATTTATATGGCTACCTTTATAAATATGCCTTTTTAAAGTTTTGCCCGTCTTAATTTCAATAAACTACTAACACTTGTAGCTTCATTCAAACCAGGTGGTCTGGATGCATTCAATCTTAGCTGCCAAGTTAATTCTTTATATTCCACAGTTGTTTCCCAATCACCACCCCTTGGGTTCAAAGGGACCTGCTCCAAAACCATGAATTTTAAAGTCATCTTAGGACATACTGTCAGGTGTCTGTAAAAAGCATTTGACTCTTTCTTTTTCTGAATATCATAAAGATGCTCGTATATCCTTCTACGAAGCGTCCCTCTCAGTTTTACCAATGTAAAAGCTTTCACAGACCTGACATACCCCTAAGTAGACTACCCCTTTCGATGCACAATTATAATATGATTCAGACTTCACTCTGTACTTTCTTGATCTAATATAGTAAGAATCAATGTTCATTACATATGGGCATTGTTTACAAGAATTACATTTGTAAGTATCAGATTTTGAACCTTTTGTACATTTAAATTGTTGTTGGTGTTTTTCAAACATATTTTTAAGATTAGTATTTCTCGCGTTGACAAATGTTGGTTGCTTAGGTAACCATTTACTAGTATCTTCATTTACTCTAAAAATGGGCCAGTACTTTAAAACAGTGTTTTTTATTTTTGAAGTATCATTATTAAAAGTATGTATGAATGCAGTGTGAAAATCAGAGCGGTCACTTTGCTTATCTGTTGAATTGCTGTCAGTTGGTGAAATGTCAGTTTCTATACCAAGTAAGGGACTATATGTATCAATCCTCTTATTCAACACTTCTAAATATATTTTGTCTATCAAGGGCTTAGGATAACCCCTTTCTAAAAATAAATTCACCAACAGGTTAACTTCCTTAAAAAACAACTCGTCTGTGCTACACATTCTAGAGGCCCTGATGAATTGGCCTTTCAATATGCCTTTCTTCTGTGAAACAGGGTGACCACTACAAAAGTGTAGGTATGCATTAGAAAAAGTACTTTTTCTAAACACCGATGATTGAAACATCTGCAAATCTGAGTTTTTAGTAAGTAATACATCCAAATAATTCAAACTGCTATCACTAATGTTAAAAGTGAATTTTAAAAAATGTGTGGTATTATTAATATAAGTTAAAAATTCTTGGAGGCTTTCCTTGTTGCCTCTCCACAATATGCAAATATCGTCCAGGTATCTTTGGTAATGTATAATATTTTCCTTCCAAGATGACATAAAAATAAATTTACTTTCCCAGTAAAATAAAACAATATTTGCATATGCAGAGGCACAAGGTGTGCCCATGGCTACACCTTTTCTTTGCTTGAAAAGCTCACCATTAAAATAAATGAAATTATGTAAAATAATTTCCATAAAATCAACTAAAAGGTTGATAATTTTTGCACTTAGACCTGAGTGTTTAATTAAAATCTCATTGAACCATTGTAGCCCAGTATCGTGGGGGATGCTAGGAAATAACTCCACCACATCTATGGTGACCATGAAGTCAGTAATGTCATAAAATTCTTCCTTAATATTCCTAAGGAAATCCCAAGAGTCCTTACAAATATGTTTAAAGGATGCTACAGTTTTCTTAAGTGTGGTATCAACAAATTTACCCAGAGGTTCTGTAATACTTCCAGACCCTGCAACAATGGGCCTAAACTTTAAGGGATGTAACCCTTTATGGACCTTGGGAATCCCAAAAATAACTGGGGTGAGGGGTTTGTTAACCAGCAAAAAATTAAACAATTTTTCATTAATCACCCCTTGTAGTAAATGATCTTGTAATAAGAATTTTATTTTTGCATATGCTATGTTAATTTCATTCAAGGAGATGATACTATATTGTTCAGAATCCTGTAAAATATTGTGTATATTTTCTTCATAATCATGCCTGTACATTAACACCACCCCACCACCTTTGTCCGGTTTCATGACCCGAACTTGTTCATCTCTAAGTTGTTCTATTAAAGAAAAGCAATCCGGAGATAAATTCTTTGGTTTGTTATTAGTTTTAAACAGATTTCTTATATCTACCTCAACTAGCTCTTCAAAGATCCTGATAACCGGGTGCAAGGGTGGGTTAAAAGTGCTTGAGCTACTAAATGGCTCTCTTATGAATGCCCCACCTTTAAAAAATAGATCCAAATTAAGTTGTCTAGTAAATAATTTTAATTCTAAAACAGTTCTAGCAACATCTAAAGGTTTAGCTGGAATGAACTGAAACCCTTTCGTGAATAAATCAAAGTGTGTGTCTTGAAAAGAAATATCTGTGAAATTAAATATAGAAAAATTACATCTTGTTGTAACTGTGTAAGATTCAGATAATAATCCTGTTAAATAAGTTTCATTAGTAATTTCAAATGCATTCATCTCCGTGGTTTCCCCCATGCTTGATGGTTCTGGTACTGTGCCTTGTTCCCCTGTCTGCCTTGGGGAAAATAAAAAACCTGATTCGGGTTATTATTAGAAGTATTAGTGTTATTACTGTTATTTTGTTTTTGTGCCAAGCGTTCACTACGCCTTAATGGTTCTTCAAAGGGGGGTTCATTATTGTTGTTGTGAAAATTCTTACTAGCAACTTTACTGTTCATTTGTTTGTTGAACCATCTCCCTTTAGCTAGTGACTGGTACGCTACCCCATTCTTATATTCGTTCAAATCCCTCTCTAACGTTCTGACCTTCCTCTCCATAATTTTACAGCAGTGCTGATCTATTTCTAAAAATACATTATCATATTCTTTTTTTACTCTAAAGAAATTGGAATCAGAGACAATTGAATCATTCAACTCATTAAGCTCTTTTAACAATCCTTCCGTTTTCTTCTCGTAATCATTAATCATGAGTTGAATCATGTCTAGTCCCGCTTTATCAAACAAGTCCGAAATGTCTTTAAACAACTGTGAACCTGGTGTAGCGTTGTTAGGGAACTTGTTCAAACGAAGACCCTTTGGGACTCTTCTTACCCTAATGCATTCCTGTAAATACTCTATTTCTAACTGTGTCGTTTTGAAAGCGTATAGTTTGTCATTAAATAGTGAAAAATCACTGTCAGTTTTATTTAAAACTGGAAAATTGTCGACAACAGTACCTGGTTGAAATGTAAATGCCTTGTTTGTCCATGCATCAAAATTAAATGCTTTCGGGTTATTGTCGGCAGATTTAGTTGTTCCCTGCTGTTGAAAGGAAACTCCACTCTTAGGAATAGCTCCAATTGAATGTCCGGTAACAGTTGAGTTAAGCGGTTTCTTATGAGGCATTTGAGACACTTATATTATTTGTATTATGACGAATAATAGAACCATTCAATCTTATCATCAGAAACATGTACACAATTCAAGGACGTTTCCTCATAAAAATCATCATCAAATAGAAACTAGTGCATCCTGTTTAAATATTCATCATAACTCATAATAACAACCCCCCATAGGGTTTCATAACCCTGATGGACTTGTCTCTGCTCAGTTTTTTTAGTAACTCAAATTCTGTTTCAAAAACATTCCAGCCTATCCTACAATAGTTTATTTATTGCAGATGTCTACCAGTCATGCTTAATTTTCCTTGAGGAGGATGATTTTGTCATGTTGGGTATTCCTGATTCCATGCAGCTATATAAATTCTTGTATAATACTTTGGTCTAAATATGGACATTTATGCTAGTTCCTATGGAGGGAGAGGGGGATGTGAAGCTGTTTAGACCTTCCCCCAGGAGGTTGTAATCAACTTTGGAGAAGTTTTTTTGTTTGACCCTAGCAGGGGGGGGGGGGGGCTTTGAAAGTATTTTGTGGTCAGATCTTTCTGGGGAGGAAGACACTGTAGGGATGCTGCAGTGGTTACTCATGTTGGTTAATACCAAGTCCAAGATATTATCACTTCTTGTGGGGGAGTCCAAGGCATTTGCATTGACAAAATCAAGGAATCTCTTGGCATTTGTTTTTTTTTTGGCATAAGTAGTTCTTCCAGTCTATGGTTGGATATTTAAAGTCACCCAGGATCAGGGTAAAGGGTTGAATCTTGATAAATTCAAAGAGATCCAGATAGGTGGAGTGGGCATCTTGAGTTAAAGTTGGGGGCCTGTAGCTAGCTATCATTTGAATAGGGGTCTTGTCAATGGTTAACTGATGCTGGAGTGTCTCCTGTGCCGCATACCTCTCAATTGTACAGACTTTTGCAGAATGTCCAGATTTTTGCCACATATTTTAGTCTATTTCTCATCAAATTGTGTTTTTTTTGGCAAATCACTGGCAAATCATTGAGGGTTAGTCAGAAAATAATAACAGAAATTTGAGTTTCAAGAATTCATACCCTTCAGAAAATTCATGCTAATACAAAACCTGTAATTCTATCAATTTTATAAGCTTGCTTGAGCAGTTTTTAAAAAGTGTCCCTATTGTTGGGCCTTTGTTGCCCCATTATTGATGGCTTTGTCCAGACTTCTTGATCTAAGAGGTTGCAAGGTATGCCTGTGTGTCATACTGTTTGACCAGCCTGGCGGTGTGTATGTCTTCAATATATATTGAAACTTCAGCTCCTGTCGTTTTGCTGCCCAGAGTTTGTGGTCTGAATGTATGATAGGATGAGTAACCTGGTATGGCTTGGGTACTCTCTGCAGCTTTGAACCAGGTATCTATGACTGCACAAATGT
Source organism: Protopterus annectens (assembly GCF_019279795.1). Taxonomy (NCBI): domain Eukaryota; kingdom Metazoa; phylum Chordata; order Ceratodontiformes; family Protopteridae; genus Protopterus; species Protopterus annectens. Next base: position 115,504,610 of record NC_056747.1, on the reverse strand, counting down.
CAGCATCTTCTAGGGTTAAGAATGGTTGCAATGAGTGCATTTTCATGTTTAGACTCCTAGCATTTAGCAGCATGACCTTTAGTTTGTATTTTGATGAAATTTTCATATTGGTAGTTTTGACCTCATGGCATTGCCTAAAAAAGGCACTATGGGGAGGCAATAGCCTTTGCCAGCAGGCTGAAGCCCAAGGGAGACAGATGCAGGCCATCTCTGGCAAAGCATTGTGGTCTGTTGATCATGTCTTCCCGGGCTGTCAGGTACTGGATCCCCTTGGAATAACACCAGAAACTAAGCCATTTGTTAAAGTCAATTATTTTCTGTTGCTGCCCATCACACACCAGTCCACCTCCAGTTCTGTCCATGACGCATCAGTCCACTACCAGTCCTGTCCAGTCCACCACACACCAGTCTACCTCTACTCCTGTCCTGTCCATTACACACCAGTCCACCACCATTACTGTCCAGTCAATAAGAAACCAGTCCATCACCAGTCCTGTCCAGTCAGTCACACACCAGTCCTCCTCCAGTCCTATCCTGTGCATCACACACCAGTCCACCACCAGTCCTGTCCTGTTCATCACACACATATCCACCACCAGTGCTGTTCTATCTACCACACACTAGTCCACTACAAGTCCTGTACTATCCATGACACATTATTCCTGTCCTGTGCTGTCCATGACACACCAGTCTACCACCAATTGTGTCCTGTCCATCACACACCAATCCACCTCCAATCTTGTCCTGTTCATCACGCACCAGTCCACCACCAGTCCTGTCCATGATACATCAGTCCAGCAACAATCCGGTCCTGTCCATCTCACATCAGTCCACCTCCAGTCCTTTCCTGTCCATCACACAACAGTCCACCACCAGTCCTGTCCGTCACACACCAATCCACCATCAGTCCTGTCCTGATCAACACAGACCAGTCCACTTCCAGTCCTGTTATGTCCATCACACAGCAGTCCATCACCAGTCCTGTCTATGATACACAAGTCCACCACCTGTCCTGTCCATCACATACCACTCCACCATCAGTCCTGTCCATCACATACCACTCCACCATCAGTCCTGTCCTGTCCATCACATACCAGTCCACCTATAGTCATGTCCTGTCCATCACACACCAATCCACCTCCAGTCCTGTTCTGTCAATGACACACCACTCCACCACTAGGTCTGTCCATGACAAACCAGTCCACCACTGGTGCTGTCCTGTCCATCACACAGCAATCCATTTCCAATCCTGTCCTGCCCATGACCCACCAGTCCATCATCAGTCCTGTCCTGTCCATGACACACCAGTCCACCATCGGTACTGTCCATCACAAACCAGACTACCTCCAGTCCTGTCTGTGACATACCAGTTCACCATCAGTCCTGTCCTGTCCATCACACACCAATCCACTTCCAGTCCTGTCCTGTCCATCATATACCAGTCAACCACCAGTCTTGTCCTGTCAGTGACACACCAGTCCACCAGCAGTTCTATCCTGTCCATCACACACCAGTCCACCACAAGTCTTGTCCTATCATTGATACACCAGCCAACCACTGGTCTTGTCCTGTCATCACACAACAGTTCACCTGCAATCCTGTTCATGACACACCAGTCCACCACCAGTTCTGTCCTGTCCATGACACACCAGTCTACCACCAGTCCTGTCCATGACACACAAATTCAGCACTAGTTCTGTCCTGTCCATGAAACATCAGTCCACCACCAGTCCTGTCCATGCTACACCAGTTCACCTTCACTCCTGCCTTGTCTATCACATACCAGTCCTCCACCAGTCATGTCCTGTGCATGACACACCAGTCCACCATCAGTCCAGTCCTGTCCTTCCTGTCCGTTCCACACCAGTACATTCCTGTCCATCAAACATGAGTTCACCACCTCTCCTTTCCTGTCCATGACATACCAGGATACCATCAGTCCTGTCCATGACACACCAGTCCACCTCTAGTACTGTCCACGACACACCTGTCAACCACCAGTCCTTTCCTATTCATCACATACCAGTCCACCACCAGTCTTTTTCTGTCCATAACACACTGGCCACTGCCAGTCCTGACTATCACACACTAGTCCACCACATGTCCTGTCCTGTCCATGACACACCATTCCAACCCTATCCATGACACATCAGTCCGCAACCAGTCCTGTCCATGACACACCAGTTCATTTCCAGTCCTGTTGTGTCCGTGACACACCAGCCCACCACCAGTCCTGCCAATAACCTACTAGTCCATCACCAGCCGTATCTTGCCCATGAAACACTAGTTTACCACCAGTCCTGTCCATGACATACCAGTCCATGACATACCAGTCCACCTCCACTCCTTCCTGTCCATCACACACCAGTCCACCACCAATCCATTCCTGTCCTGTCCATTACACAATAGTCCTATCCTGTCTATTACACACCAGTTCACCACCAGTCCTTTGCTGTCCATGGCACAGCAGTCCACCAACAGTCCTGTCTGTGATACAGCAGTACACCCCACATCCTGTAAATGACACACTAGTCCACCACCAGTCCTGTCGTATCCCTCACACACCTGTTTACCACAAGTCCTGTCCTGTGAATGACATACCAGTCCACCACCAGTCCTGTCCCTCATGCCATGGTCCACCAAAGGTCCTATCTGTTTTATGACACACCGGTCCTGTCCTGTCCATGACATACCAGTCTACCATCAGTCCTGTGCATAACACACTAGTTCACCTCCAGTCCTGTCCAGTCCACCACAGTCCTGTCCACGACATATCAGTCCACCTATAGTTCTGTCATGTGCATAAAACACCACTCGACCACCAGTTCTGTCTTATCCAATGCACACCAATCCATCAATGGTCCTGTCCTCTTCATCACACACCAGGCAACTACCAGTCCTGTCCTGTCCATTACACACCAGTCCACCACCAGTTCTGTCATGTCTAAGGCACATCAGTCCACCACCAGTCCTGACCATGACACACCAGTCCACCAGTATTGTCCTGTCCACAACACACCTCCCCACCACCAGTCCTGTCCTGTCCATCACACACCAGTCCACCAACAGTTCTGTGACACAATTGATTCTGGTCTGGATTTACTTATAGGTAAACAAATCCAGAAATAATAATCAGGCAGGGACCATTCAGGGACCCTTAAAATATTAGTACAGAACAGGAGAATGTGAATTAATATACATTTTTCTGAAGTAAAGAAAAACTAATTTGTAATTTCTTTTTATTTATTGTCATTATATATTAAGTGCAATGCTTTACCACCTGTTTCTCTGAAAAGGTAATCGTGTAAAAATGCCATTAAACCAAACTACACTATGCATTTGATTTGTATTACATTTTAATTTGAAACATCCACCAGTTAAGTCCACTATACCTCTCAACTGTTCAGATGTTCACAGAATATCCAGATTTTTTGCCTCTTATTTTTCCTGTGTTTTTCATAAAAGTTGTGGTTTTCTGGCAAAGCACTAGTGATTGAAGTCACTAAATAACGACAGACATTTGCATTTCGGACTTCCTATTCTATTGTTCAGAAAATACATGTTAAACCTGTTATTTTAGCAGTTTTATAAGTTTATAAGAGCAATATTTAAAATCTGTTTGTATTGTTTTACCTTTGTCCCACCACCACTATTGACCAAAGTCACTAAATAATGACAGACATTTGACTTTCAGACTTCCTATCCTTCAGAAAATGCAAGCTAAGACAAAACATGTTATTCTAGGAACTCTAACTTTATAAGAGCAATTTGCAAAATCTGTTCACCATTATTGATTGAAGTCACTGACATACATTTGAGTTTTAGATTTCCTCTTTTTGAAAATGCATGTCAATGATGTCGAAAGTATTACTCCGGCAACTTTCTTCATTATTGATAAGAGCAATATTTACAATCTGTCCCTGTTGTTTGGCCTTTGTTGTCCACTCCCATTAGACGCTCGGACGAGTATACAATCTGTCCCTGTTGTTTGGCCTTTGTTGTCCACTCCCGTTAGGCAATCAGACGAGTATACATTTGGGCAAGAAGACAGGATGTAAAATCATAATTATTAATTTATTCATTCATTCGTTCATTCATTCATTCAGTGTGTCAGGCAGACACCCACACATACAGACAGACACCCACACATACAGACAGCTACCCACACATATTTACTCTTTCTTTGTCCAGTTTTTATCCTGTCTAAAGGTTGTCCTTCCAGACAGGCCTCAGGTAAAAAAAAAAAAAAAAAACAGGTTTGACTATTCAGGTCCCAGTCCAAGGTGACCAAGTCATCTTTCCAATCACTAACTGGCCACCGATAATTAAAAAAATAATAATTCCAAGTTCTTCCGACTACATGAAGGAAGCCTTTCTAAATTGTTTTTCATTAACTACCTAGCATGCTCACATTGGGCATTTAACCAAATAGCAAAATGATAAATCATTCTTTGTGGGAAACAAAGATAATAGTAGCTGCCTTCTGTGTACTATCGCCTGCATCTGTGCAGCCAATCAGAAATCTCTGTGGTAGTGCTGGAGGCACCTTTGATACATAAAACATAGGGATGAGCTGATGCCCAAAGAAGGTGATGTGCAAAGGGGGCAGGATGTATTTTGAAGGTTTTCAGATATCCATGTACTGTGCATTTTGATGTTTCTACTGCTTCCCTTAAAGGGAAATTCAAAAAAAAAAAGAAGTTTATAAAAATTTGTTTATTTATTTAGTGTGAATTGTGCCCTCTACAAGACAGCACCTGGGGAGATTGCCCTGTTGCCCCCCCCCCCCTTTTTACAGTACTGATGCCAAATATGTTTAAGCCTGGACACTTGTGCGTGAAAGACAACACAGGCAACCACAACCTATAAAAGACTTTTTACGTGGGTCAAACCCTGTGGATATTCCAGATTCAGGTGACTGCTTCCCCTTAACAAATATAAGTAAGGATTAGCTTGTCAAACCTCAGATAAGTTTTATCAGTTCCTTAAACTCAACTGAAGCAGCCTGAAGACACAGTCATTGACAAAGTGGGTATCATTATTGTAGGTACTGTTTGGCAAGTAATTCTCAATGCCTTTTAACTAAGAGCTGTTTATTCTCTCTAAGGCAAAATACTTCTGTTTTTTGCGTGGTCCTGTTGAGGATGCCACAGAAATTTTGAAACATGAATTGTTGGGTAATGTGTTCTATCTGGACTAAAGCATAATAGAACAGAATACTTTGTATTATTATATTTTGTTACTGACTTACAGTGCACAGTGTGTGTGTGTGTGTGAAAGAGAGACATGCATATTTGTGTGTGTGAAAGAGAGACATGCATATTGGAGAACACTTGTTAAGAGCATAAAATTAATAGTTAGAATGACAGTGCAGTTCATTTACGTAACATATTGGAAATACCTTAGAATAGAAGAACTGGAACTGGTTCATAAGGGATTGAGAGTTAAAGCTACATTGTATTAGAAAGATAATGACAGGCAAGAAGGGAGGGACTAGTAGAGGTACACATGATCATGGTCATTACAGTAAAGCAGTGTCAGAGGGCAAAGGTCGGTTAGAGTACAGGGAATGAGAGGAAGAGAAAGGAAGGCTTATGACAGAAAGGACCAGCCAGGGAAGGGTGTAGCTACTTTCTCTGAACTACCTAGCTACTAACTTCCATTTCTGTCCAACTGTAAGGGTAAAAGGGATGTAATCTGGAGAAGGAGATTATGTGTATTATGAAAAAAAAACTGATTGAATAAAGTAGCTGTATATGCTTGGAGTCTTAGATCAGTGAGAGCAGCATACAGCTGTAGGACCAAGGTAGTTGGCACTGACCTAATGGTAAAGGCTACATGGTGAGGACTGTGGCTCTGAATAATATAAAAGGATATTTTCGGTAGCAAATGTTAGACTGACATTTGCATAGAAGCATGCAGTTTATTTAATAATTGTTATAATGCTACAGCCAGCCCAGTGGCATACTGGGATAAGACCCTGAATATGCCCAGGTGACCCAAGTTCAATTAGCAGTTTGAAGGCTTGAGGTGTTGGTTGGAGGATGGGTGTGCTCATAATGTGTGTGTGTGTGTGGGGGGAGGGAGTCATGCACAGGGTACATAGTGGGATGTGCTCATAGTTGGGGGGGATATGCACATGGCAGACAGTGTGGTTAGATGCCCCTGGCAGAGGCTGGGGAAACCATGATAGAATGTTCCTGGGGGTGGGTGGGGTGGCTTGCTGACATCAGCTGCTGATGGATTGGAGAAGTAGATTGGCTTAGTCTTCCCATTGAATACCTCACCTATAGAGTGTTACTGAGCATGTGTGGGGTGTGGAGTCAGCAGTAGGTAAGGACACTTCTAGCAGCAGTATTGCATGGACTAGGTATAATCTCCTGACCAGTCCCAGCCATTATTGGAGCTAGTCCAGGGGAGACAAGGAGGGTAGATAGACATAGTAGTGGAGGACAGACACTGAGGTCGACTGATGGTCAGCTGCAGGTATAAGCACAAAAAAATAAAATAAAATAATTGTTATAGTGCTGGTTTTAATGTGTACATTATCACTGAGTACGTATTTTGACTGACCACTCATCTTAGATTGGGTAATTCTATCTAAAGGGAACTTTTACCTGATAAACCCAGGAAAATGTATATCATGTTAACTTAATAAGTATAGCACATTAACATGTTATTATTTGGTTTGCACTGAACTGGCTAAATGGAAGGCAGGCATAAATAGGATTGCAATAGAAAAAGTTATATGAAAGATAGGCATTAGAAGGAATGTGATGATAAATAATTAAATGCATTTAAATTTATAATGTAGCAGGAACAATATCAGAGCAATCTATATAATGCTTACTATATTTGTTGACTATTTTATGCAAGATAAGTTTCTGCTTAAACAAAGATACTGATGCAAATAGAAGCAGAAATAATTTTGCACCGAGGTTGTTTCTTGGTACATGACTAGCAGTGTGTTGATGCCAATGTTTTGTACAACACAATTTCAATCAATCCTTTATGTTAGGTAATCCTCCTATATATATATATATATATATATATATATATATATATATATATATATATATATATATATATATATATATATATATACGCGCACACACACATTAAACAATCCAAAACTAATTGGACAAGAATCTCTTTTCATTGGTGGTCCTGGGAGAAAAGCTCTTGAAATGCAACATATTTGCAGTAAAACATATGAGATACACAAAGGGACATGGTAAAACTGAATAATACATTGTGTATGTACTGAACAGGAACAGAAATTCTCCAGAAATGAACATACCATTATATAAAACAAAGATTCTTATGATTGAAGGGAAAAAGTAAAGTTCATTAGATTACGACTTATGCATAGCAATGTGTCGATCCAAGCTGAATGCATAAACTTAGTTTCAGGCTTTAGCTAGACATAGTTTACAGTAATTAGAACTGTAAATTGTTTTGCACTTTATACACTTCTGAATTATACCATAGTGTCTGAATTTTAGACTTCATGATTTTCTCTCCCAGAAACTATCATTTATGTGCACCAAATTCTTCATTCTTTAGCAAAAAATCGCATGAGGTGATGTTATAGTTAAAGATGTGTGCCTCAGAGATATGTACAAGGTATGTGAGGAGAGGTATGACAGCTGGGAAACTTGCATATGACCAAAGTCTGATGTGTCTGTTGTAGAATGTACTTTGGAAATGGATTTGTCTAAACTGTTCAGAAGAAAGAAAATTACTGAAGGCAGAAAGTTTTTATAAATAACCCTTATAGGCCACTTGTTATCTAGAAAAGTGTACAGACGAGGCCCAAAAGGTTTTCCCAGATAAGGACCTGGAAGCATTAATATGTGAGGGAAGAAAAACATTTGAATGAATCAGATGAGTTGTCATGGTTATATTGGAGCAATCGTTGTTAGGGGCAGCAGAAGATCAGCTGAGTACTGAACTTCGGGATATGTTGTTGGAATAATGATGAAGCGTGGAATGACTGTGTAAGTTGTCATGAATGGGTGGATATTACTGCATAAGTTGTCATGAGTGGGTAGATATCGCTGGTTTGGATGGTGCTGGGAATATCATTGTGGAATAAACAATGGAAATGTTTTGAAGTGCTTATTGACAATGTAAGGGAAATGTTCAACAGATTATGAACATTAGTGCAGCTGAAGCCAAAGCTGTTTGCTGAGTGTTAATTTTAAAGAAGAGGAAATAGCTTCAGGGGGGAGATAGCAGCAAGCTTTAATTAGGGGGAAGAAAGATCCCTCAACCTCCAGTATGAGATCGCAGGCAGGTGAGAGTTTGCCCATTCTCCCAAAGACAGAAGTCAATGAATGAATGCGAAAGTGTAATACTATATAATAGATAGGACTCTGTGCAGGTCTGAGGTTAGCAGAGGAGAAGGAAATCAAAAATGTTTAAAAATTAATACTGAACTGCATATTTTGAGTAAAGATTCCCAGTTTATGTCTGCACTTATGTATTAATGTGATTAATTTGAATTACACTTGTCTATAATGCAGTAAGATTGCCTAAAGATTAAAAATGATGATGCGAGAAAACTGTTGTCTAAAAATATCACTAGAATCATCTGCAGATACGCTTGGTTTGCCTTGCGTTTCTTTTGCTCACTTTCACAACAGTGTTAGGTTTGGGTTTTATTCCCAGTGGTATCTGTTTCCGTGACATCTGGTACCAGCTGCATTATTTCCTGTAAAACGTACTGCTCTGTAGAAATTTAAATATTTTTGGAAGGTGCTAGCTTTAGTCAGTGTGATAATTTCTGATAATTGCTTTGATTTTCTTCAAATTATTTTATAAAGTACAAAATATGTTATACAACGTAATGGATTTTAAAAAAAACTTTACGTTTCCCTGCTGAAAATCATTTGACTGGTGATCTACAGCAGATATTATAGTGCTTTTTATTTGTACTCTTCATGATGGCCCTTACTTTAGATGTTAGCAATCTAAGCAAAGCAGAAAAATAACTGAATACTAATTTATCTTCCATTATTCGGTATTATTTCATGAGTACCTACCTTATAGAAAATAGTGGGCAATGTGCTGCATTTCAACAAGCCACGTTTTTACTTAACTGAGTTTGCTTTAACTGTTGTTTTGTCTAATGAACTCTGATGAGGTATAAATGTTACATATTCATGTTACATGTGTTCTGGAAGGTAAATCTTTCAAAGCTTACTGTCAAAAACTGACATGCAACTTCATTCAGGTGTAGGGTTGCCACCTTTTCAGATGGCCAAAGTGGGACAATTGTGGTACAAACACCAGATTTTGCAGGCCAAAACATACCCACAGCTAGTACAAGGGACAGAACTTCACTTTTTTGCCTAAATAAAAGCTTATTCCTGTAGCATTTAGTTGCTTATTCTGTTTCTTATAACATTTAGGTGTTTCAGATACAAAATAACTGTTTTATGCAACTATTACATAAAATATAGGAAATAATTTTGCCCTAATATTTCAGGACAGTTGCCATTTTTACAATTTTTTTGCAGGACACAACTGCCCAAAGAGGGACTGTCCCTCACAAAGTGGGACAGTTGGTAACCCAGGTGATAAAAAGGTGAACATTATAATATTACGAGGCAGATATAAAATGGGAGAGGAGTAGATTCTGTAATATGGAATACAAACATCAAAGGATATGAACCTTTAAATTGTAAGTTATACAAATAGGTTACAATATAACAGTTCTGATGTGATTTTGTATATGATGTATGTGATGAACAGTCTTGAAATATAAAAAAAAGTATGTGGAAGAGGATTTTCTTTTATGAAAAGGATGGTAGAGTTTAAGTTTGGCCTGAAGATTATGTGAGTTTTTCAATAAAAGGGTTAAGAGAAAAAAAATGACATGCAGCTTTTCTCAGTGTTTTTTTATGTTTCATTTGTCCAGACAACATTTTGTATCCATTTCAGAATGTGAAATCCCTTTCACAAATCAGAAACCGTAGAGATGTACATTGTTGTTTCACATAAGCTAAATGGTGGCATGGATGGCATGGACATATACGTGTTCAAATGAAAATCCCCAGAAAGAAAGCACCCGAGTGATACATCCAAAAGTATTGTCTCCTGGAATTACAGTACTTTCATTTCTGCTACGTGATAATAGTTGTGTAATCCATGTTTCACCTTTATCGGGTATTTTCTCTTTTTTCATGCTGTGCAGCCATGGTGTAATATACATAAGTCAAAGGAGGTGTATGGGGTGAAGACCTCCTCCGGAAAATATTTTTTTTACTAATTTTCCCCTAAACATTTAGCAGGTGTGTTTGTTTGGGGCGTTTGCCTTAGGCAGTGTTCATCCAGGAAATTTAATTTTTAGCTGTTGCAGCACATTCTGCATGGACATATTCATACCTAACCAAACATGGAGATGTTGTAGGGAAGTCTGAGAGCCACCCCCCTGCTAATTATTCTCAGCCTGAAATCCATGTGTTCAACTACCTAACATATTCACAACTAACTACAGCACACCAACTCATTCATCATCCAGAAAACTGCCCTGTGCTACAAAACATATTACTCCCTACTGTTCAGCAAGGGACCCTTGTTCTAGTAACAAATTCTTATTACTTACAGATAAGTCAAATAATGTTGCAGGAGACTCTCTCTACTGATACACTGCTAAACTCTGGAATAGTATCCCCCACACAAATAAAACTCTCCGACAAACTCAATAGTTTTAAACCACTGCTTATACACTTTAACCAGTCCTGGTCCTGCACATGTTCATCACAAGGTTAAGAGTTTGTGTTCGCTGTATGATACCCTCAACCTCTCACTGAAATCACAAAACAATTTTTTCTCATTGAAATGGCAAAACAATTTTTATACATAACTGCTACCTATAGAATCCATTAAGATGCACATGGGCTTTCTGTTTAGTAACTTCCACCTCTGTAAAATCTTAGAATGTATAAATGTAACTACTATTTGTGTATAAATATAAATAGAAATGTAACTACTCTGTGTTTAACTGGAACTTAGTATAATGCGATGAAAGCAAATGGAGATTTTCACCCCAGGCCTCCATTGAAAATGGGTATTACCCACTCGGACTTTCCCGGTGGACAAAGACAAATAAATAAATAAATAATAAAAACGTGTTCACAGAAGAGAAATAATTAAGTTGAAGATTCTTGGTGGGTGGCAAAATCCTGTGCACTATGGCTGGACTTACATACAAGTGCCAGTAAGAACATGCTCCCAATATGTGATCTGGAGATTATTGTTTTGTTTTAGATAATATAGTGCTTTTTGAAAGGTGTAAATGGACTTGAGAAATCTTCATTCAGTTTTTCTGCTTTGCGATTTAGATTACTTTTTTTACTTGAGTTTTCCAGTACAGATTCAGAAAAGGTGTCTGTGTGTGTGTGTGTGTGTGTGTGTGTGTGTGTGTGTGTGTGTGTGTGTGTGCACGCGTGCGTGTATGCTGAGGATACAGATTCATGTTAGATAGCACCCCCAGAAACATAAAATCAAATATAAAATAAACACTAAATAAAATGGCAAATGGTTATTAATTTATTTTATTTTGGTGTGGCAAGCCTATTTTTGCCTATTGAAGAGTTTTTGTTCTGGACAAGATTGACCCATCTAGGCTTCCCTACTTTTCATACTAAGTAAGATTCAGATTCTAGTTAGACATCTGTCTGTGTCTTCTCTCACCCTCCACAGAATAGTACCCTTGACATTTTGAATTATCCTTCTAATACTAGTTCCATGGCTTCCTAAGGAAGGCTGTTCCATGTGTTCACCTACTGCTGGTGTAAAAAATACTTCCTCACACTGCCTACAGTCCATCTCATTTCTTACATAGACTTTTTTTCTGAAACATGTTACCTTGTTGCAGTTTATAAACAGAACGGTTCTATCCTGCACCCCCTACCCACAGTATGCCACATATTTCCTCTTGGAATATTTGTTTAGCTGCTACAGTTAGTTTTTGAAGTATTTCTGGTATACTCAACACATCATTATTCAAGTCAGTATTATGTAGGCTGCCTTGGTTTCATTCTGTGTCCTTAATGAGATCTAACCTCTATAGGCTGTATTCAGGTGGATTAGTGCAGAGTCCACAGTGACATAATGACTTTCTGCGTTTCCTTCTCAGATTACACTATACCTCTCAGTGTTCCCTTAACTCTTGTACTACCTTCTACTACTTGCTTATTTGTATGTGATGAATAGCCTGGATTCCTTGTTTATGGTGCCACCACTTCTACATTCCTTGTGTCGATGTTTCTTTAACAGACTGAAACCTATTATTTTCAGTAATCTGTGCTGTAATAGAAAGATATAAATCTTTCTTGTGCCTAATCTTCTCTAAGAGGGGTCAGATCCTTTGCAGATTCTTCCCTCAACATCCAGTTCTGTCCTTTGTTCGTCCGTCCCCCCTGTCCCCTTCTGGCGTGGAACCTTTTCCTTGCTTTCTTTGTTGAAGAATGAAGCTGTGTGTTTATTTATTTTCTCTGTTTTTGCCTAGCCTTCTTTCACTTCTCTTCCATTGCTACTTATTTTAATCAGTTCTGTCCCTCTCATCTTCCTTTGTATTAAGTACTTTAAAAAATATTTTCACTTCTATCCTTTTTGGTAGCTTCCTTCCTGTTTTTGCCTTAGTTGCCCTTCTGCTAACCTTCTTGTACTGTGCCTTCTATCCCTCTTCCTTTCCACCTCTTGTAGGCTTTTTTGGTCCTAATTGCTAGCTTTACATTCCTATCTAGTCACAGTGTCTTTCTTTGTTTTTTTTTTTTTGTTTTTTCTCACACTTGTGCCCATAGTCCTAATCGCACAACCCTGACCCATTCTCCTAGCTTGTTTAATCCTTCACTTTGCTGGCTGTCTCCTAACTTATCCTTGACCATAACCCAGTACATCATAAAATGCTGTCCTAAAATCCTGCAGCATCGGCTTTGTCTTTGCATTACTGCTCTAAACCTTGCATTGGCATGATCACTGATGCTAATGGTGTCTTGCCTTTTGAGTGCTGTCTTGACATTTTGCTGTGGTGAGAGATTGTTGAAGGATCAAAAGGAACGCAGTGAAGTATTACTGGAAAAGGAGTGTGGTTATAGTGGGAATAGTATGTGACAATACTGGGAATGAGAAGTAGGTGGCACTGGGGTTCTTTATCTTTTGTATGTAAAGTGATGTTTAGAAGAGGTGCTAAATCATTTATAAAGGTACTAACTTTTGGCAGTATGATAATTTCTGAGACTATTGTAGAAAGGAAGGGAGCAGATATGCAGTAGTGTGTGTGTGTGTGTGTGTGTGTGTGTGTGTGTGTGTGTGTGCACGTGCACACTTATGCATGCATGTGTATGGAGGGGAGATGGCAAATTTGAGTTGACAGGAGGTTAATGCAGATAAGAAGTAAGATTTAGTTGTCTGGTGCAGTTTATATGTCACAAAGAATACCTCCTGCTAGAAGATCAGAGAATGAACAAAGCGGAAGAAGTTGAGAATTATGTCAGTTTAAATATGCCGACAGTAAACTGTAGTATTCCAGGGCAAGTCAGTCTTGGATGCATGAACAGAAGGGCTGATCATAGATGCACATTCTAATTATTTTATTTATTTGTTTATTTCTGTGGTAGCCAGATTGGTAGGCTGGTCCTCAGAACCTTTTCAGCCCAACTAGGCTAATTGGTGATTCTACAACAATGATTAAAAAAAAAAACTGTTCAACAATGGAAGGAATATGACAAAATGCAGTGAGACAGAAGACACCTGCCTTACATGACGGATAGATGTAGGATGACAGGGCATTTTGGGCGGTGAATGACAGTGTAATACTCTATGAGCTTCCAACATTATGTATCATGTATGTAGCAAATAATGCACTATTTTTACATGAATGTATACAATCACTGGGTAACAATGTTATAGGATAGAATTTAAGGATAAGCTGTTGCTAGACAGTGACAGTTTAAGTTCATAAGTGCGTACTAGGCTAACAACCACAAGGGTCTTTTTAAGCCTAGCCGAGCATCCCAAATCTCTGACAAGTTCTGGTACCGTTGATAAGTGTCTCTTATGAATGACCCCGAGCATGCATATCATGCCACTCTGTTATGGATGAGCCTAAACACCCATGTCATGCTAGGCCTGTCTTTTATGGATAACACTGATCACCAATATCAAGGCACTCCCTTCTCTTATGGATGATCCTGAACACCCATATCGTATCACTCTTTTTGTTAATGTCCCTCTCTTTGTATGGCCTTTAGACTAGCGCACATCAGCGTGTAGCCTGTGCGTGTAGCGCACAAGTGTAGTCTGACCAGCGCCTGGCAGAATACAAACATTACCTCTTTGCTATTGCTCCAGTTTCTCTCCATGAAGGTATGCTGTAGCTTTCTGTGTTCTTCTACTACAACCATCTCATATTGTATCAGGTTGAATACACCAGATGGGATTAACACCCCCCAGATTCTTTTTTTGTTGTTGCCATCAGTTCTACTCCCTCTGGCTGTTTTGCTACACCAAAGTTGTAGCCCAGGTGCAGTATTTTGCATTAGTCTGTATTGAACCTCCATTTTCCTGTATGGGTAGGCCTTTTAAAGTACCTTAGGCTTCCATCATCTTTAGCTGGTGCACCTGTCCTTATTTTGCCGGTAAAGAGTATGGCATTGTTCTCTAGTCCCTCAGATTCATCTAAAAACAGATCTGTACAGTATTTCACTAGTCTAACATTAACTCATCACTAAAATTCTTTGCTTCCTACCCATCAACCAAGCAGCAGCCTAGTTCCTTAACCTTTGTCCTGCCTCCAGCTCCTGTAGCTTTCCTACCAGTCACCTGTGCAGGCCTGAGCCACAGCCTCTGGGAATGTCTTGGTCACTACATTAACTGTATGTCCATCAGTAGTGTCAGAAAATGCCTTGTGTGTTAGACGCAGGTCACCTCTTGAAGTCTAATGAAAGAGCTTTGAGTCAGCCCATATAGGTCAAATTGTGTAAGACTGGTATCCTCTTTATAAAATATCTCTGTGGGCATTCTAGCTACTGTGTGTGTCTGCACAGATACATGCCAAAGGGAACATTATACTCAATGACTGGCCTTGGCCTAAGTAAAGGGGCAATAACATTCTTGGACCTAGAAAAAAATCATCTTGTTAATCACATGAGGTTACTGTTCACATAAATTTCCAGATTCCAAACAACTGAGTCAGCTCTAAGAGGTTTATCAATGTGGTAGTTCCCTAGAGCAGAATCTTCCCAAAGGACATGATAATACATTTTTTTGGCACTTAACTTTAGTCCATAAGTCTGGCACCAGTTATTTGTTTGGGACAAGCCTTTCTGCAGGATGGCTAAGTCTTTTGGGGATTTGACAGCTGCACCTAGTTTGCAGTCATGTGCAAACTTGGTCAGGCAGAATTCCTTAGTATTGGCTTAACTTCTGAAAAGCATATGCCAAACAGAAGAGGTCCCATCATCAAGCCCTGGAACAGAATGCAGGAGATCAAAATAGATGTTATCTGTTAGCCAGTTGGTGATCCAGTGGGTGATGTAGGGGTTTATTCCTAGTTTATTTAGATTCTCTTTTATCTATGCTTGAGTGTCAAAAGTCCTTAGTCAGGTCACAGCATGTGGTGTATACTGTTACAGCTTTATTCATCGCTTTGCTGACCTTCTCACCAAATTGAGTAAACATGACATACATTTGATGAAGCCAAACTGAGATGAGTTCAAAGTTATGAAGTGCTCTATGGCCTTATTGATTAATTTTATGGTTTTGCACATTTGACTGGCCAGACATATAGGCCTATAATTTCCTGGATCCATGAGACCCCTCTATTATGCAGAGGTATAACTGTTGCTGTTCTCCATTCATGTGGCACAAAATCCATATGGAGGCCAAGGCTGAATAGTGAAAATTCTAAAAACCATGACTGGAGCCGAGCAATCGTAGAACCTTTACTGACAAAACAACAAGCCCTTTTGTGTTTGCATAACACTTTTTCAAGTTGTTTAGTAACACTCTAAAAACAATCAAACATAAGAAGTTTTTAAAATGAAAACGCAAACAGCCACTGAAGACGACCACGAGTAGTACGGTGAACCAAACAATGTTGACTTTAATGACAGAAATGACTAGCACTTTCACCAGAATAATGCTGGCTTCTTCAGAGTCATTTTACATTCACAATTAAAACACCTTTATAGCAGATACCCCATGATAATAGGCTGAAATCACAATGCAACAACCAATGAACATCCTAATCTAATTTTAAAATTTTTAATTTTTAAATTCTTAAATAATCCTAATGTTGACTTAGGCAATAAAATAATATGAAATTCACTATCTATCTAAAATTCTTAAAACACACACTAAATGATGTAGTAAAAAATATACACAATATTAACTATTACTAAATATCTAAATCTGATTTGATTTAAATTTCAAAATAGGTTTCAAAGACACACAATCATTGAGACCCAGATGTCTCAAAGCATTTAATCTAAGTTGCCATTCTGCTTCCAAAACAGCAACTTTATTGGCCATGTCACCTCTCCCAAATACAGAGACACGATCCACAACAAAAAACAAAAACTTGTTAAAATTAGAGCAGGTGGTGGTGTGTAAATAAAGCGCATTATGCATATCTTTCTTCCTAATAGATCTAACATGCTCTGATATTCTATCCCTTAATCTTCGGGTAGTCATACCCACATAAAATGCATCACATGACATACAAGAGGCTACACAGACTAAATTTGTACTATTACAATTACAATGCCCGGGACATGCAATAGTGTATTTGTAATCGAAAACACAAAGCTAGGCACCTTCGCCAATAAGCCTACACCATTTGCACGCCCCACATTTACTCATACATGATTTGTTGTAAGGCCTAACTTCTTTTTCCAAAATAGACTTTAAGTTCTCCCCCCTACCAAAGACAATCACTGGTTCAACACCTACAATTCCCTTAGTTTCATCACTTAAAAAGTGCCTCCACATATTTCTTAAACTATTACACAATTCAGATGCCCTGTTATTATACTTTAAAACAAAAACTGTTCCAGTTTTCTTCTTATTGTTGTTATTGCTACCAGTGTAACCTGGTTGAACTTTAATGTTCAAAATTGGCAGAAAATCTGTTCCCCTTTTCCTCTTCACTTCTTTTTTAATTTTAAGTAAAAGCTTTAAAGGGTATCCTCATTCCAGGAACACCCCAATCAACTTAAAAATCTCCTTCCTAAACATGTCATCATCACTAACTAACCTAGATGTTTGAACCATCTGCCCCTTCACTACACCTTTTCTCTGGTGAAAGGGGTGGCAACTTCCAAAATGCAACAGGGAGTTAGAATAACTCTCCTTCCTATATAAAGTACTCGAAAAACCTACATTAGTTTTATTAATGGTTAAATCCAAAAAATGAATAACTTCATCATTCCACTCATATGTAAACTTGAGAAAATTGGTGGTACTGTTCAAGTAGTCAACAAAATCTACCGCCGTTTTTTCTTCACCTTTCCATAAAATTAAAAGGTCATCCAAAAACCTGTTGTACAACATAATGTTGTCATTAAACCTAGAGGGGAAAACAAACAGCCATTCCCATGCCAACAACACTAGGTTAGCACATTTTGCCCCCATTGCCACCCCAGAAAGCTGCTGAAACACCTCGCCTTCAAACAAAATAAAATTGTTTTTTAAAACCACTTCCATAAGGTCTTGAAGTAAATTAATCCGATTTTTATCCACACATACACTAGCGTGGAGACTATCATAAAACATTTCTAAACCTACCTGGTGCAGAATAACAGAAAATAAGTTGACCATGTCAATTGTTAAAATTTTCACTTCCCTCAATCTCTCTAAACAATGCCATGAATCCCTCAAAATGTGTGTTGCTTCACTTACAGCCGGCTTAGATAAAACATCTATGAACGCCACAAGTGGTTCTGTCTTTGAACACCTAGCCGCAACAATTGGTCTAAAAGGTAATTGATCAGTACCTTTGTGAACTTTGGGGATACCAAAAATGGTAGGCATTGCAGGAAATTTTACTGTGAGGTAGTTAAACTCAATTTCATTTATAACTCCTTGGTACAACGCATTATGCAAAAACAAATCAATTTTGGCGTATGCCCTATTGACTTCATTTATAGATACCCTCGTATACCTTGACTCATCATTCAAAATTACAGTCATCTTAGAAATATAATCAGTTTTAGTCATTATTACCATACCTCCACCTTTGTCAGGTTTCATACACCTGTATTGGTTGGAGGCCCTAAAATTTCTCAAGATGAGTCTCTCATTATCTGAAAGATTATCCTTTACCTGAATTTTCTGTGAACAAATCCTTCTAAAATCACACTCAACCAATTTTTCTAGTAAAGTAACTAGGGGGCGGAATAAACATACTCTTTCTTTTCAAATCATGTGTAGCTTCAATATCAAGTGCCCCATCTTTTTGTTTGTTGGAAGAGAAAAAAATCTGTAAATTTAACTGTCTCATGAAAAGTTTCAAATTAATAAGCACCTGAGCAATATCCAATCTAAAGTTAGGTACAAAATTAATACCCTTACTAAACAAATCAAAATGTGTATCACAAATCTTAATATCAGTATAATTGTAAATGAAAAAAACATGTTTTTTCAAGATCTCGTGCCTCATAACAGAATGACTATCAAACAAATCAACTGTATCAATATCATGAATATGTGCAATCAAAACATCGTTGTTTGTCGTTAAATCAAAAAAGAAAGACTCACTAGCAACATCGTGTTTCATAACAAATTGACCATCAAACAAATCAACTGTGTCAATGTCATCATGAATATGTGCAGTCAAAACCTCATTGTTAGCCACTACATCAATAGAAAAAAACTCACTAGTAACATCAGATAATGCATGTCTATCCACAAACTCATCACATTCACCCATACAATTCAAATTTTTATGACATAAAACATTAACCACACTTGTATCATCACAGGTTAGGATTCAACCCCCCCAGGGGATACACAAACTGTGCATTCCTTCCCATTTGTCCTCTGTTCATAAGTCTCTCTGACCTCCGTGGTCCATTCTGCTGCTCTAAAAAAAACATTGTTTTGCTCAACATAGTCATTCGTAAAGTCAGAGTCATTAAGTCTTTCCCCCAAAACAACCACTGTAGATTTAGATCCAGGTGGATAAGCGCAATTGTTTTTATAGTCATTTGTATCTCTAAATAATTTCTTTTGCTTAATAATCATGTTCTTATTGATGAACACCTCAATATTTCTCAGCGTCTTATCAAAACTTGTTTGATACTGAAAAAACAAAAGATTGCTAGTAATACTCATGTTTAGTTTACTAATCTCATCTTGCATTTGAGACAACTTCATGTCATTATTATGAATGATAATGTCTAACATATCAATACCTGCACGATTAAACAAAGTTGTTAGTTCACGAAAAGCTTCAGTACCGGCTTCTATACCCATAGGCAGCTTCCAGATACGCAGCCCCTTAAGCACTTGATTTAATGCCTTACATTTTTTCAAAAATAAATTATCAAGTTGAATTGCCTTGTATTTAATGCAAAGTTTTTCATATTTTCAGTTTTTAAAATGGTTACATGACCATATTAACAAGGTAATTAAAAACAGAGCAATTTGTTGACATAATTTCCTCATATTCAGTTTAGGCTTAAACCTGTAACATTCAATCCAATAATGCAGTCATATTTACAGTTTTTAGTTACATTTGTAATATTACCACCTCTTAAACTTTCAAAAACTACTTGAACATCATAAATTTAGACATATGCTCTTGATGTTTTGATTTTACATGTTTAAGTAGAGCATTGTTTGAATTCTGTTTCTTGATATCACATCAGTGTTGATATATCTGTACTTTGAACTACCTGTTTGTCTTACCTATGTAAAACATTTCACACTCAGGGAAAATTGCAGCATATGCTAAATGTTTAGTGTTACAAGCAGAGTAATCAAAAACATGATAACATTAGCAGATGGATATTGAAATATATTTTTATATAAAATATATTTGCAATAACTAGTCATTATAAGGGAAAAGTCCCTTTATTGTTAGACCAAGGTAAAATAGTATATCTATATCTACAGCAAAACTGTTATCCTAAATTCATGCAGATATTAATGTTTTTACTAAAGATATTAGATTGTTCAGCAGAAATTTAATTTTAAGATTGATGTTTAAGAATCAGGAACCAAATGATTCATTTAGGAAACCAAATACTTTTGTTTCAATTAATTTTCTAATAGTTCAGGCATTTCTTAAAAAATGTGAAAGTGATTTGTATGGTGCAATAAAAGTTTTTACAATTTAAAAAGGAGACTGATACACTAAGACAAATTAAAACAAATCAACATACTGAGATAAAATCTGCTGATAAAGATAAGGGTGTTATTATTTTTGATAGGCAGGTCTACTTGATAAGATGAGAATCTTAATTTCTGACCAGAACACATATAAAATTTTCAACTATGATTTAAATAATATTATTTTTAAAGTAAAAGCTTCAATATATGAATTATTTGTGAGTAGACTGCTTAACCTGGAGTTGCTTGACTATTTTTATATATCAAATCCTATAACACCTGTTATATGTAAACTGCCAAATATAAATAAATCTTTATCAGACCTTCCTATGCAAGCGAATGTATCTGGATCACGTTGTACTACTGAACCTATCTCAAGTTAAATTGAAAAATAGTTACACCACTTTTAAACACCATCCGCACTGCTTTGCGTAATGCTAAGCACTTTTTGGAAGTGTTGTCAACATTGAGTGATATGAACAGTAGTAGTGATTATTTGTGACTACTGATGTTAAATTGCTTTTTATTGTCATAACCAATTTTATATGTTGCAATTTGCCCTGAGTGTGAAATGTTTTACATAGATAAGATGAACGGGTAGTTCAAAGTACAGATATATTAACAGTGATGTAATATCAAGAAACAGAATTCAAACAATGCTTTATTTAAACATGCAAAATGAAAAGATCAAGAACATACATTTAAATTTATGATATTACAAGTAGTTTTTGAAAGTTTAAAAAGTTGTGATGTTATAAACATTACTAGAATATGACTGCATTACTAGATCGACTAGTCTCCTTGGCTTAAAAGAATGCTACAGCCTTAAGCCAATTTTCACTAAATTTTTCTCTTTTTAATTACCTTGTTAATATGGTCATGTGACTGTTTTAAAAAGTTCTGTATTTGGTTGTTTCTAGAATGTGATTATAAAACTTGAAAAAGTATTATGCAAACATGAAAGTGCTTGTTGTTTTGTCAAAAGGTTCTACCTCTGCTTGGTTTCAGTCATGGTTTTTAGGTGTTTTGGTACTTTCTACTGGATTTACTCATCTCTGCTGTTTCTTTTTGTCTAAGTTTGAACAGTGTTGTTAGGGGTGTGGCTAATTTGTGCTTCATATTGTTCAGTGTGCAGCTAGGGATATTGTCCAGACCCATCAATGCAGTATTTTTCACTTTTGAAAATAGTTCAGGACTTGATCTTGTGAGCTAGCTGGGAGTTGGCAGATTTAGAGTGCTACATGTGGGATAGATGAGATGAGAGCGGGATATAGTTTGAGATGAATATATCAGCCAGAAAATTAGGTATATTGTCAACTTTGGTGTTCACAAATAGCTCAGAGAAATGCTATGTTCTGCTTCTGAGATTATGAGGATAATTAAAAAAAGCCTTCTAATTGTCATTAGCTTGGGTGGTTATTTTCACCTCAAGACGTGGCTTTTGTGGCTTTAATTAAGCACCCGAGTTGTTTGTTTAGTTTAATGATGGGAACTCTCTTGTTTTGGCTACTGTTCTTCTTACTTTTGGCCAAAATGTTCTTCCTTTTATTGCACAGATTATTGATATTATAGTTCTATGGGGGATGTTTCTGGGGTTTGCCTTGTGCTTGTTTTGGCAGGGAGCAGTCACACTTTTTTTAGTTTCTTTAAGACATTTGGTTTTCTAATGCCATGATGGGAATGGACCCCATTCCTAAGTCAATGTATGATTAAAGTACATGAACTTAGTATTGTTTCAATATTTGATGTTAGCCAGAAGTGCTCTTCACAGCACTCACAGTGCGCCCAGCAATGATTCCTTCTGTAGTTCGTATGGAATTACATGTATCGGTAACATATCTAAGTACCATTAGAAATTCTTTTTTATAAGACCCATTGCTTCTACTACTATTGGAATTGTCTGGGAGTTCTTCTTCCATATTGCCCTTGTTTCTGCCTGCAAATCCTGGTATTTTCTGACTTTGTGCCTCTCTGTACATAAGGCACTGTAGTCACTGGGTGTAACAATTTCATTGATTAATGCTACTTTTTAGTCACTGGGTGTAACAATTTCATTGATTAACACTACTTTTTAGTCACTGGGTGTAACAATTTCATTGATTAACGCTACTTTTTAGTCACTGGGTGTAACAATTTCATTGATTAATGCTACTTTTTAGTCACTGGGTGTAACAATTTCATTGATTAATGCTACTTTTTAGTCACTGGGTGTAACAATTTCATTGATTAACGCTACTTTTTAGTCACTGGGTGTAACAATTTCATTGATTAATGCTACTTTTGTCTTTTTCTCATGGGCTGCTATATCATTTTTTTGCATCTGTTTTTTGAACTGTTGGTAATGGGTGATCCCATGCGATATAAACTTTATAATTTTAAATACTGCTTTGTGGCTCATATTTCCTATGTTTTTTCAGCTACTAAAGTAGCTATATATTATAATGTTTGCACAATCCCCAATGTCTTGTCATATTATTATGCCTTTCAGTGCTATTAGTATATCACAACCAGCAATAAGATCTATGACTGTTTCCAATTCTGTTGTATAAAACCTACATTTTTCTGTTTCTCCCACATGTTTAATGGACTTTGTAAACCATCATGTATGTCATCTACTATCTTGGGCCACCAATATTAACCGTGAATGTTTTGGTTCACATTTACTTCTCCTTAGTCATTCCTTCCTCCAGTCCTGATCAACATGAGGTTGTTCTAAGAGTTTTCTATACTTTCAACTATATTTATGCATTTTCCACATTTCTTGCCTTCTCATCTGATCCTTCACTTAAAATTCTTTCTTTTGTTTTTTGGCACATTCAGTTGCTGCCTGATTTTTTTCTACTTCTGGGTTGATTTCCATTCCCACTTGACACCAATATGCTTCTGCTAAACTAGGAAGGGAAGTCATCTTAGACTTACCCCCAGATTCACTAACCTTCCGTGCAGGACTAGCCTAGTCTTGCACGGAAGTGCCCGTGTAGGAGCAGGATGGCAGCGCGCCATGCATAATAATGAAAGTGCACTGCCCAAGCGCCTAGGCTTATGCAGAGCGTGTACGAGTGCAGGGGGCGTGTCTGAGAGCAGAGCTCTCAGAATAAACATGCCCCTGCAATGTAGAACAGTAGAAGCTGTTAAGAAATGAGTGAGATCGCTCATAGGTGTCCTCATATCCCCACCAACACTCCCCCATGTGTACAACAGCAACAGGACATATAAATTAAAAGAATAAACCCTTTTATTTTTTTTAAATCTTATTAAAGCTAACTGTAGGTGCGCGGGTGTGCCCATCGCTTAGCTATGGTTAATGCAGCTTAAATGGCTGAAGAGGATAACAAGGAAGATATATGCAAATAAAGCAGTACAACAATAGTGTAGTGGGCAGAGCACTCATCTTATGAACAGGCATTCCCGGTTCAAGTCTCACTGCAGCACAATCCATTTTCCACGTGAAATCTGTATATGAACATTTTTTTGCTGTATAACCTACTAAATAACATTTAAATGTGAACTGGAGTACTGCATTAAATGCACATGTTAAGTGTCAGTGTCATAATAAATAAGGCACTAGTAAGCAGGTTTAAGCACAAATAAGCAGTAGTAAGCATATGTAAGCACTAGTAAGCCTGTTTAAGTGCATTTGAGCAGGGGTAAGCATTGCCTACACAGATTAAGCAAAGTAGAAGCTAACTGAGTGTAAGAAACTGTAACCGGAAGTAAGTACTGCTTAGCTCCACGCAAACCCGCCTCTTAAAGTGCCTTAACCTCTCTGTATCCAATGGCCCGTGTTCTGCCCAGCAACAAAATAAACAGCCTTTGCAAGTCTTGAACCCAAGACCCTGTACACTACAGTCACAGTAGTTAACCACTAAGCCATCATAGCAGTACATACGATTGAGGTTTCAACAAACAAATCTTCACAGTAGGAAATCTAACTGAACATGTGAAAGGAATCTATGTACAGTGTGATGTTGTATAACCTGCTATATAACATAAATATGTGAACTGGAGTACTACAGTAAGGCCGGATGTGAGGTGTTATTGTAATAAAGTGTTGAAGTCCCCAGGACCCCATACAGTGTATGTACACATGAATCACAGATACCAGACACATATATAACAAGTGACAAATAATACATCAATGCCAAAAGGAAAATATAATGCAAACTAAATATTAAGCAACGCTAAGCATTGCACAGCTCAGCTTAGTTGGGGTAAGCAATGTGTAGGCCGGCTAACTCAATCTGCCCAGTGGTATGCCCATTTAAGCAATGCCAACATTAGGTAAGCAGGTGTACCCATAGCTTAGCCTTTTCAAAACCATCCAATCATGGGAAAGTGCAGGGAATCAGGTGTATTTAAACCCCATAGGCATGAATACTTCCCAGAACTGGTTGCAGCTCCCTACTGTAGGCAGAATGGCTGCAGTTGGGGAAGGCACTCGATTTAGAGTGCAGTGCTGGGGCACCCTGGAGTCCAGATTCATGGTATGGCCCCTGGAAAAACACCACAAGGAGAGACTACTGCAGGGCCAGTACCAGGGCTCTCAGTATAAAGTGGAGGCCTGGGACAGTCTCCCAGTGAGTTCACCAGTGCCACTGGTATCCCCTGGACTGGTGAGCATCACCATGCTGACCTGAAGCAGTGGAGGGGTGATCTCTTGGACCAGTGGATTCAAGAAGCAAGGCAGATGGCCAATGCCCTAGCACTAAGTACCCATTCTACTACTTAGATAATGATCACCTAGCTTGTGTATACTATGGTTAGGTAATGGCTTAATATCACTGTAGTTCTCTGACAGCTGCATATGAGCGGGCTGCGAACCAGCAAGCCCATGCTGCTAGGCTGCAAAGGCTGCATCGCGAGGGAGGTTAGTAATATTCCCGCATGTACTGTCATAACAAATAAATATAACAGTTCTGGAAAGTATTGTACCAGTAAAGAAGTGTATTGTGTATGGGATGTACTGAATAAACCAGACAATATGGGAGGAAGACTGTCATATAGGTTGTGTGGAAATAAAGGTGTAATATTTTGTGAATAAAAGTATAACCCCCGGAGTGCTTGTGTAGATCTTGCTTTCATATGTTGTTGTAGTGTTGCATTATATAAATAGTACTGTTGTATTAAGCAGTGTTCCTACACTGTTGAACGCAGATAAAATGTGTAGGAAGGTCAGTATAACAATGTCGGAAGTCCCAAGAGGTCAGTCATATAGAACAACTGAGGGAGACTTAGACAAAAACCACTGGAATGCTTTACATCAGTTCCCTGATAGCACAGTGTACTGTGATGTCAACTGTAATATTTTTACCACACACAGCAGGGGTTCAAATCCTGGGAGTGGTAGTAAGTTGTAGGCGTAATCATTCCCCACAACTGTCTAGAGTTTGCGAGAATGTACAGATAGAAAGCTGTATGCATAATTAGACCCAACAACTGTACAGACTTTGTTAGAATGTTCAGATAGTAAAAACACACTCTCCAAAGCCAAGAACACAGCATCCATGGGACCTGACATTATCCTAGGCTGTGTTCTACATGAACTCCAGAATGAACTGGCACCCTACCTAAGTACCATGTTCAATCATAGCCTCACCTCAGGCACTGAATGGCGCACCATGACAGTTATCCCACTCCACAAAGGAGGAGCCACGACGGACCCCAGGAACTACCGCCCCATTAGCCTGACGAGCCTGGTCTGCAAGGCCATGGAACGTATCATCGTGGAACTCATAAACAAAGACATTGGTAATCTCCAAACTCTGGACCCTACCCAGTTTGGATTTATAAAAGGCAGATCATGTCTCCTAAACCTGACTGACTTCTTTGAAGCAGTCACCAAAGCCATAGATGAGGGTAAAATGGTTCACACAGCTTATCTAGATCTTGCCAAGGCTTTCAACACCATCCCTCACTCTGGAATTATAGATAAGCTCACTAAACTAGGTATAAATCCCTATGTCACAAGATGGGTTGCCAACTGGCTCATGGACAGAACCCACACTGTGAAAGTAGCGGATTCCAAATCCGACATCATACCAGTGACAAGTGGAGTACCACAGGGTTCAGTCCTGGGTCCTCTCCTGTTTGGTATCTACTTCTCTGAAGTGCAGGCCAACACAGAAGGTCTTTATTAACAAGGTTTGCAGATGACTGCAAACTAGGAGCCATAATCGAAACTCCTAACGATGTGGATAAACTACAAAAGGGCCTCACTGAGACAGATACCTGGTGTCAAAGCCATGGCCTGAAGCTCAATGCCAAAAAGTGTATTGTCATCCCCTTTGGTAAAAACTCTGTACCCATGAACTACTACATAGCTGGTAGTCTACTTAATGCTGAAAATGTGATAAGAGACCTTGGGACACAGGTGGACAGTAGTCTCTCCTTTGATAATCACATCGCCACAGTGGTCAGGAAATCCTTCTACGTGGCTCATCTCATCACAAAAGGATTCTCATCCAGAAAAAGAGGTCATTGTTCCCTCTACTCATCACTCATTAGACCCATTATAGAGTACAACGCCTTTTGGTATGTACCTCACAAGACATCTACAACAACTGGAAAGACCACAGAAATACCTCACAAAGAGGATTACTGGCCTCAAACAGATGCCCTGTGCAGACCGTGTCAAAAAACTACAGCTTTACTCCATCGCATATCGCCTACTCAGGGGCGATCTCTGCCTAACATACAAAGCTATGTCAAACCCAGAGCTGTTGGACATGCTCCACTTAAAGAAATCCCAATCCCTCTGAGCTACACGCTCTAGGGATCTTAACCTTGTCACCACAATAAACAGAACATGCTAGAGGGATAGATTCCTGTCCCAGAGACTTCCCATACTCTGGAACAGACTACCTATCTATGTCAAACAGAGCTCCTCATTAGCACTCCAAGAAAAATCTTGATGATTGGATGGGAAATGGGAAATTCATCCCGGGGATCACTTCTGTGGCTCTGCTCGAAAGGGGCACAGGAAAATAATTTTCTTGGGTGGCGAAAGCCAGGGTACATTTTTTGGCTAGGCTTGTATGGGCCCTAGGGCCGATAGCCTAGTACCTACCTATGAACCTATGAACCTAGTACTCTGTAAGCATAACCATAACCATCATCTGTACAGACTGTGGCAGAATGTTCAGGTAGTAAGCTGTATGCATAGTCATACCCCTCAACTGTTTGATCTGTCCAGCATGTCCAGATAACTGTCCCAAATCTGCTGCCCGGTAACCTGTTCCCCTGACAAATCAGTGTGATGATCCAAGAAATGTAGGCAGCTTATGCTGACATATAATGGATAGTCAGACCTGAACATAAAAAGAGAATGTATATGGAAACAAACCTGTCATTGTAGCATCTCACCCAAAGTGTATGACAGAAATTCTCAATATATGTCACATATATGTAATATATATACAATACATATATATAATATATATATACATATATATAATATATGTCACCTGCATCCTGTCACGTCTTGACCAGAGTGTGTGCAATAACAGATTGTTAGGTATGTGTATAACAGCAACATGGAATCTGGCAGTATGTCTAGAACTTGTCAGGTAGTGTTAACAAAGATTTTCTCCACAGCTATAACAGGTAAGAGATGTAGACTGTAGGTACTACACAGGTCACGTATATAGTTGTCTACAAGCATGGAATCTGGGAGTATGTGTAGATATTGTCAGGTAGTGTCAACAATGATTTTCTCAACAGGTATAACAGATAAGAGATGTAGACTGTAGGTACTACACAGGTCACATATATACTTGTCTACAAGCATGGAATCCGGGAGTATGTGTAGAAATTGTCAGGTAGTGTTGATGATTTTCTTAACAGGTATAACAGGTAAGAGGTGTAGACTATACGTAAGACACAGTCCACGTATATACTAATCTACAAACATACCATTGTACAAAGTAAGGACCTTGGGTAGTGTAATAATACATGTAAGGGACAGATCACTGCAGTGACTAAGAAAGCTGTGAAAATTACAGGGGTATATTAGTTGTTAATTGACTTGTCTCTCTCACCCCTTCATATGTGCAACAATAACCTTTTTACACATCTCAATGGGTACGTGTACACTCCAAACTTTGTTGGGACATATGCCCTATTGGTTTATAAATATTTACATTTGGTTCTATGCATGTGCATTGCTAAAATACTCCCATATTGGTGGCCTGTTGCCATCAATGAAACCTGTATGCTGTTGTAATGGCCACTGTTGTCCCATATATGCATGTGTTCTGCTTGCTCTGCAACTGTTGTTAACTGGTGTCTTGGGTTAATGGGAATACCTATGCATGCTGTTATAACTAATCCTGAATGCTGTTGACTATGACTAACTGATATCTTTCTTAAAACTGCAACACCATAGCTCATATGGGAAGGCCAGTCCCACCTTAGCTGGCCATGGCACCGGGCACCAGCACATCTGGGGCCCAGCCTAGGACCTCCTCCTCTGTTGGCCCTGCACCACCTTCGGGTGGAACTGCCGCAGGGGATAGGGCTCAGCCCTCCCCCCCCCTGGGAGCAGGGGCAGAGAGGAACCTGTCACCCGCCATCAGGTCCTGGCCGTGGTGCGTAGGGAGCTTGACAAGGAGATTCAAGACCAGCTACGCCAGCTTGAGGGCCGCGTGGCACAATTAGAGGGTGAACCTGCCCCTCCTACCCAGCCCCCAGCACAGCCATCTTTGGGGCCATGAAGGAGCAGTGGTGACTGCCCATGGGTGGGGTCCTCAGTCCCACTGTTTCCATTTTGGGGCTCATGTGCTTGTGACTTCCAAACACCCCTCCCCATCCAAGGTGTTAACCCCCACATGTGTCATATACTGCCCCTGTATGCATCTTGTTTGTCTTGTCTGTTAACCTACCCAACCTACCTCCCCAAATATACCTACTACCCCTCGTCAACATCCCACTCTCACCTGAAAAAGAAACAAAAGGGCAATCTGTTCCCATAAAAAAATCTCGCCCCATACATAACTGTCCATTTTGCACGTGTCCACTGGACACATGTAATCTGGTCTAATTGGCATCACAACTTATTTTTGTTGTCCTCACCCCCACCCAGGGGTTTGAGTGTCCAAATCTACCTCCAAATTCAGTGTATATGCAGAGCTGTTGCTGTAGAAGAAATGGGCAGCTATGGACCTTCTCTTCAGCCTTCCTGCACATCCCTGGCTATTTTTCCTACTGTCTTTCCCTCTTTGTGCCCCTTTTTTCACCACTTTCCTATCAACCCCTTTTTCTTTTCTTTTAAATAAATTAGAGTGGGGGTAAGCGGGAGTAAGCATTTTTAAGCAGCAGTAAGCGGGTTTAAGCATGTTTGCATGGCGGTAAGCAATGTCTACACTGGTTAAGCAATGAAGAAGCTAAATGAGTGTAAGAAGCTGTAACAAGAGGTTAGCAATGCTTACCCTTGCGCAAACCAGCGCAAACCCACTTACAATTGCTTAAAAGTGCCTTAGTCACTCTGCATCCAACAGCTCTCATCCTGCCCAGCAACAAAATAATCTGCACTCCCAAGTTGCAAACAAAGGACCCTGCACACTATAGTCAAAGTGAGTTACCACTAAGTCATGGCAGATATGCATACAACTGATGTTATCACAAACATATAATCCAGCACAGTCATTCAACAGTATAGGAAATGTATGTAATTATGTAGAGTAAAACGAACAACCATTTGTACATTGCTCAAATACAGTATTTCAAGCAGTCTATGTATATCAAAAAGAAGTGCCTGTCCAATCATAATGTGAGAACCGTAGTCTTGCAAAAAACTTAAGAAAATAATAAAAAACACTGCACGTCGAGGGGGCGTGTGGGCATGCTATATGCCCAGAATGTCAAACCTGGGATGTCGGTTCCACAGTGTCTCCAGTGTAGACCAGCTAAGTCTAATCTTGACACAAAAACAGGTCCATCCCCGGTGGGACGAACCAAAAATTGTGAGTCAAACCATTGTCTACACATGTCTCAAAAGATGACCAAGGCAAGGCTCATACGTATGTGGACTAAACGGATGAAGAGACTGAAGAAGCTTAGGTCGAGAGAGTATACTGGATGAGTACCAAGATGTGGATAGAGGGCAATATGTGGAGGTGTGGTATGGCTGGGCTTGCAACTGGGGAATGGATGGTTGCTGTGTAGGTGGAGCTTGGGGGCAGGGGAAGGAACCATGGGTATGAAATTATAGAAGATATATGCAAATCAAATGAAGCAGCACAGCAATAGTGTAGTGGGCAGAGCATCCGCCTAATGAGCAGGCATTCCTGGTTCGTGTCCCACTGCAGCACAGTCAATTTTACATGGCAAAGCACATTCTAACCAATTTTGTTATTGCAAAACCCACTAAATAACACATATTTATGAACTAGAGTACTGCAGGAAATGCACATGTGAAGTGTCAGTGTCATAGTAAGTGTGTCTAAGTGCATCTGCATGGGGGTAAGCACTGCCTACACAGATTAAGCAATATGGAAGCTAACTGAGTAGAAGAAAGTGTGACCGGAAGTTAGCAGTGCAACTGCTTTAAAGTGCCTTAATCACTCTATATCCAATGGCCCATGTTTTGCCCAGCAACAAAAGAAACAGCCTCTGCAAGACTTGAACCCAGGACCTTGCACACCATACACAAAGTGATTTACCACTAAGCCATGGCAGATATACATAACCCTCATGTTTTCACAAACATATCATCCAGCACAATCATTCAACAGTACAGGAAATGTAGTAATATCATACCACACAACCTCTTAATGCAAGAATTCTGGACAAAGTGTGCCAAAATCTGGGTACAAATAGGGATATATGTCAAATATTGCTCTTATACATGTAAAACTTAGCTAGTTAAACAGTTATATGTAGCAAAACACATATTTTGAAGGAGATGAAGTCTGAAACACAAAAGTGTCGGCATTAGTTACTGACTTCAATCCTGAGATCATCCATGTCAATTGCCAAGAGAATGAGGTACAGGCCAAAATTGTGAGCTGAACATGCATGGACATATATATCTGTAAATGTAGATAGCTAGACAGCTATATGTATATATATATATATATATATATATATATATATATATATATATATATATATATATCTCACAAATAATCCTAAAACATCAATTGCATATAGATAGATGAATATGTTCATATGTATGTATATATATATATATATATATATATATATATATATATATATATATATATAGGGTTTTACATATATAATAATGTAGATATACACACACACATATATATATATATATATATATATATATATATATATATATATATATATATACATACATATATACAGATAGAAATGTGTATAGCATTTCCACATGGGAACAAAATCTTGAACCACTCACTACAACATAACAAACCATAAGCACTGTTAATTGGGGTGGGGGCTCAAATGAGGGATACCTGGTAATTAGTGCTATGTTAACCCCCTCCACAGCCCTAATGGATATGCTGTGCAATCCAATATCCAACACATGCAGTTCTTGACTTCAGGACCCCCCACAACACAGCTACAATGCTTTAACAGTAAGCCAATTTCCCTGACAAATGTCAGGGCAATATCTGTAACATATCATGCAGAAAAGTCATTCTGCCATAGGGAATGTACAATGTGGAAGGAGTACACATTACAATGGTGCAGATATGCACACACATCTATACATTGACAAATATGTTCAGTTTTATATATATATATATATATATATATATATATATATGAATATATGAGATATATAGGTATATATACGCATATACACAGACAAAAGGTATTATTAACCATACATATGTAGAAGTAGTGTGGAAGTACTGGGTGCAAAGCATATCCCTCAGCCACAAGCCCTGCAACTGGCACCTGTGAAATGTGCAGTGTGGCAACCATTCCCACAAATGAGAATACTTACATTAAACATACACCCACTCACAATTCAAAGGACATGACACCTCACACAGTTATGCATACAAAGAAAACCTTTATTTGTGTACTATACAATAATGTATTCCATTACTTACAGCACATAAATTTTGAAATATGTAATCAGTGATGAATGCAAGGCCCACACAAAACAGTAGATGCAAGCAAAGTGGATATATAACATACTATGCTGTCCAGGCCAAGGCCTTCAATTAGTACAACAGTAGACAAAGGATTTGTTTTTAAGATATGTAACAATCGACAATTACAGATGTAGTTCAGCATCCTCCAATTATACCCTGTAGTCACACCCTAGGGGGAACTGTATTAGTTGTGGTAATGTCAATGTATCTGTCACATGTATGGACCCTGTCCAACATATTTTGTGGGAGTCCACGATATGACTGGGATGATAGCAGGAATGCTAGCAGTAAATAATGATAGGCTATTACCTAACAACCCCTAACTGTATCACAGCAGGACAAAGCCTCCCATATATGTGGAGGACAGAGGCAGGAACACAGGGCCATATTTGCAGTATTGCTGCTACACACCCTGGGAATTGCTGGTGTTACAGGATTTGTTGCAACATACCCTTATGCAGGAATAAGACATCAGAAACACAAATGGATGTAGCCATGTACTGATAGCACACAACAGACAGACTGCCAGTGATGTATCTAGGACAAGACCTGTGTGGTGCACAGACAAAACCAAACAGACAATCCACTGGCCATCATGTGGATAGGCCCACAGTTGAGAGCTATGTGGACAGACTGCATTCCATCCTAAACTACTATGTACACACAAACATTGCAAGACCAGCAATATACAATGCACATAACAACACTACTCACTCTGTCTGTAGGTCTGGAACCTTATACAAATGTGTAGTTGGCCTGTGTCTGCAAGTCCCGCTGTAAGAGAGAGAGAGAGAGAGAGAGAGAGAGAGAGACCAAAAAAACTTAAACAACAGAAAGCTGTCTCAACTGTCAGAAAAAATGACAGGTATGTAAAACATATATGTATTTAATTGAATGTAGTATGTGGTATAGAATAATAGGATATATGATGTGGAATGATTTATATGTGCCATCTGTAGTTGTTTATGTAATGATGTTCAGCTGAACAACTGCTCTAGACAATACTGCCTGTCCCTGTAGGCAGTGGGACATACCTGTCAACTGTGTAGATCAGCAATGAATGACAAAGATATAAGCCATAATATCTGTGTTTGGTATGTTAGTGTGGGCAATAGCTGGTGATGGAAGTACTGCCGTCATGATAGACACATGGGTGTCAGAGCACACCACTTGCAGGACAGTCATGTTAATGAGTAATGTAGCATGCACAAATGCCATAGGTGTATAATAGGCTTACCTGCAATCTGTCACCATATATACCACCCTAATGTTAGTCTGTGTTCACATGTGACACCTGTCTGTGTTGTAGCAAAGCAGAACAGTGCAGCTATATATGTATGTATATGCATATCTATATATAGATCTGCCCAGCAACAAAATAAACAGCCTCTGCAAGGCTCGAACCCAGGACCCTACACACAGGGATTTTCCACTAAGCCATGACAGATATACATAAATCTGATGTTTTCAGAAACATATCCATCCCAGTCATGCAACAGTACAGAGAATGTATACCAACATCTAGATGTATGCGTGTGTGTAAAAATATTAATATCTAAACAGATACAGCATATCTATATATATATATATATATATATATATATATATATATATATATATGTGTGTGTGTGTGTATATATTTAGAAATATTTACACACACATATATATATATATATATATATATATATATATATATATATATATATATGAACATATATACATGCAAATGCCTATACTGCCACATATATATGCACCTATATGTCTACATATACACAGCAAGGTAAATATATGTACGCAGATATATAGCTATGTAGGTATATAAGGACATAGTCATACATATGTAAGCTGATCTATATAGGTATATGTGGCCATACATCTGTAGATAGCAATGGTAGATTAACAAAAACAGATATGTCCACATGCACCGTTAATGGGGTTGAGAGGCCCCTAACAAATACGTCTTGTACGAATAGGCATACCCCCCCAGGCAAACATATCCAGCCTGCAATACACTACCAAGTGTTGCAGATCCCATTACTCCAAATGCAGTATAGCAGAACTTACAGACTGTAGTCAGGTCAGGCACATCCCCCTCCTGTATGTTGCTCTGTTTCCACAGTGTATGTTATTAGAAGTAAATCCCCAATCCATCTGAGATGCTTTTTGCCATACAACAGCTCTAGTTCCTGCTCACAGTGAATGAAAAGGGCCAACACCAACATGATGTTTCTAGATATTGGAGTGTGTTTCCATGCAATTGGCTATGGGAATGTTACCACAGCTGTTCCACATGCAATCAGCTAGGGGAGGCCTGCAGTTTGTGCAGAGGCCATCAGCTGATCATGAGCATCACTTAAAATACATATGCTGCTGCCTAAGCAAAGCAGGTGTAGGTCTCCACATCCACCAGAGAGGGAGTGAGAGAGGCAGACAGAGGCAAAGTAAAGTCAGGGAGGGGGTGGGAGAGTAAAACTTAAGCATGTTTGTGTCACACACCTACCAGCACAGGGTATCAAACCCCTGATGACTATGTTGTGCTATCACAGTTCTATGCAGTTATTGGATGCGCCACATGGGTTACTTGTTGTGGAGCTCTCAGAACATATATGTGATGGTGAGTGACATCTGCAACAGGGATACGGTAGCTATACGGTAGGTGATGTACACGTGCCTGTCCGCATGAACAGGTGCCAGCGTCAACACAGCCACACTCTCACAGGGACGCACACACATTGACACACTTGGCAGGGCCAGGAGTACAACTCTTCAGTAGTGGGATTGCCACAGCACATCACTGTGCAGGTATCACATGCACCACATAGGTCTTACGGAGGTTGTATGGGCAAAGGGTATGAGGAGGTATCTGACATCAGACAGCATGCTTCAGTATGCCAATGGGGGTTGTAGTGAGTGGGAATGTGACCATACGCACCATACAACACACACACAAACACACAGGGTGCCAGTACTGACATGCATGGGTGCATGTCTGCACGGGTGTGTGGTGGTCAACTTGCCAGATGGCTATACAAGCAAGGTGATGGGTATACCTTGGCATCAGGCCACATGACAATGGTCTGCATTGTGGCTCAGGGCTGTAGTTTTTGCATTTGCCCACACAGGTGGGTATTGTATCCCCCATCCAGTTACCTGGGTGACTATTGTGTGTGACCAATGATGTGCATCACTTGCCATGTATGTGTTCCTTAGTCCATGACATGGACAGTGTCTGGGATGTGCACACCTCTCACATGCATGTACAGTGACATGCGGAACTGTACCTGGGGTGTCTGGCTCATGTTGTGAACATAGATTATCATCAGATGTTCCAGTCTTGCCCACCTGTGACAGGAACTGGTAATGAGCAGCAGGTTTACCCTGCACCTACATTGATAGCATGCTAATGGCATTCCCTGGTGTCAGTGGCATCTGTCCATACAGGGCATGCTGTCAGGCATGGTATGTCCTTTGTGGGTCACATGTGATGACACCACTGGTGTTGCAGGTGTCCATTGGGAAACATGGGGGAGGTGCACTGTCTGCATATTGGCAAGATGGACAGGGTGCCATGCCCTCTGTAGCCCACTGCTATCACTCCATAGTTACTATCAGTGGCCAATATGCAGTGTACTACCCACATACTGGCTGTTGCCTAGGCATGTGTGTGTGTATGAGACATGGGTTGAGAGTGTGCTCTGGGTAATACTGAGGTTGCTAACTGTGATTGCCTGGCCTTGATGTCACATGTATGGGTATGGCTTTGCACCCCAGCCTCTCAGCTATTTCACATCTGTTATCCCTGTATGGTGGACATTGTGATATATAGTAGGGCACCCCCCATTGGTCACAGGTGTAACACATTCACACACACAGCATACACGTTACACACACACACACACACACACACACACACACACACACACACACACACACACACACACACACACACACACACACACACACACACACACACACACACACACACACACACATACACACACCTGTCATGTCTGGGAATAGAACCCCTACCTAACTAGTTTATTACACTACAGCACTACGCAGTTATAGTACGAGCCATGGAGATTACTGGAATACTCTTTCCCCAAAGGTGTATTTCACACTGAATGACATCAGTAGGATTGCCAAAGTAGGCCATTTGAAATATACTGTGTGTGACTAGCCTAAAATGCATTGCTCCCTATACAGACAGTGACACACACACACAGAACATCCACAACCGACATGGGTGGGTATAGAATCCCTAACAGAGGTCTATATCACACTACAGCATGGAGTTGTCATAGGACACATCACAGGGATTACTGGGAAATCCCTCTCCAAAGGTGTATTTCACAATGAATTACATCAGCAGGATTGCCAGAGTAGGCCATTTGGCATGTACTGCATGTGACTAGCCTAAAATGTATTGCTCCCTACACAGACATTGTAAAACACAGAAAACATCCACAACTGCCATGGGTGGGGATGGAACCCTAATGCAGTTGTAAATCACACTACAGTAGTACGCAGTTATGGCATGCACTATGGAGATTACTGGACTACAACCTTCCCAGAGGTGTATTTCTAGGTGGGTGACATCAGCAGCCTTGCTAAAGTTCAGCACATGAATTGTAGGGTGTGTGAGTACCTTAAAATGCACTGCCCTCTACACAGACAGAGTTAGACAGACACACACACACACTTGCCATGTCTGGGATAAGAACACCTACCTAGCTACTTTATCACACTACAGCAGTACACAGTTACAGGATGCGCTACAGAGATTACTGGGTTACAGCCTTCCCAGAGGTGTAGTTCTAGGTGGATGACATCAGCAGCCTTGCCAAAGTTGAGTATATGACTTGTAGGCAGTGTGAGTACCCTAAAAAGCATAGCTCTCCACACACACACACACACACACACACACACACACACACACACACACACACACACACACACACACACACACACACACACACACACTTGCCATGTCTGGGATTAAAACACCTACCTAACTACTTTATCACACGACAGCAGCACGCAGTTACAGGACACGCTTTAGAAATTACTGGGCTACAATCTTCCCAGAGGTGTATTTCTAGGTCGATGACATCAGCAGCCTTGCCAAGGATGAGCATTTGAATTGTTGGGAGTGTGACTACCCTAAAAAGCATTGCTCTCTACACAGTCAGATAGACGTGCACACAAACACACACACACACACACACACACACACAGTTTCCAAATGTGGGATTCAAACTCCTACCAAACTGGCTTATCAAACTGCAGCAGTACACAGTTGTGGGACACACCATGGAGATTATTGGGCCCCACTTCTCCCAAAGGTGTATTTCACATTGGATGGCCTCAGCAGGCTTGTCATAGTAGGGCTATGGGGAGGGCAGTGCATGTGCATGGGCCATAACCCATTCATGTAGGGGTTGACACGCCACATGCGGGCACACACAGGGTCATATTTCACAGGTACATGTATACAGCTGCTAGATAACTACTTCCTTGTACAGTAATGTTGCACAGCTGGCAAGTGCACCACTTAGTCTGTAATGCTAACAGATACTGGTGGCTATTATCTGCAGTGGGTGACATCTGCACCTCATGTGTTTGGGGCCCTTTGGCTGTGTGCTGGGTGGGATAGGCCTGGATGGCTCCTTGCCACAGTCACCCTCTTCCACACATCTATGTCCATCTACCTTTAGCTTATTATAGTGTGTTGTCCTTACATATATGTCTGTATTCCTATCCACTGTGTGTGTAAGGCATGAGTGGTGCATACTGACAAGTGTCTGCACTAACAGCTGCGACTGCCAGATATGTCTGGTCCACTGGTGTTTGCAGACATGGCCTTCATGTGTTTAAGTGTGTGAGCATGCCCAGTATGACCTTTCAGTATGTTGTTGACTGACATTGCCTTCATTTTCATGGATCAAGTCCAGGTAGTTTGTACTGCAGTGCTGACCTTTGTGTTGTACACCAACAGGTAGCATGCTGTCTCTGCAGGGTATCCATCGATCATTTGGCATTGACTGTTACTACATTTTTGCATAGCGGCGGGCACACCTGACTGTTTCTACATTTCTGCACAGGTTTGGGGGGGGCAAACCTGACTGTTACTATATTTCTATGTAGGATGGGGGGAGGGCACACCTGACTATTTTTACATTTCTACACAGGATTGGGGGCACACCTGACTGTTACTATATTTCTATGTAGGATGGGGGGAGGGCACACCTATTTCTACATTTCTACACAGGATTGGGGAGGCACACCTGACTGTTACTATATGTCTACATAGGATGGTGGGGCACACCTGACACTTGTACACATTTGCTAGGACTGCACTGGTATGTCGAGTACTCCATTTCAGTCTATAGTCTTGCCTATTGTGCTGGCTAGAGACATACCAGTGTACTACAGATCTTAGCTTTTAATTACCTTGCATATTAGTTTCTGACTTCCTAGTCTTCATAACTGACATCCCACTGCCTGGCCTGCTGTAGTCTGTCTGTGTAAGCTGGGGGGGGGTTACCAATAGGCCTCATTCAGAGGCAATAGCACAGCATTTGTTTGTGTTTGTCTATACCTGTCCTGCTGGCTGTGACTATTGTTGGGTATGTGACCCCCCCCCAAACTGGCATTTGTGAGTCACTTACCTTGTGAGTGTCCTAGTATAGAGGGTGGTGCTGCAGGGCTGCCTATGTTGGATGCACATAGCACACTCCCTACACATGGTTAGGCACAGGTAGTGTAATGTTTGACATCCTTTGTACTGTATGTAAGAGTCAGAGAGAGGTGTTATTCCCTGGGTCCCTCACATGTCAGTTTATGTGCTATGCATTACCACTTTGCCAATGCCAGGGCATACTGGGCATGCCTCCTTCTGCCTACTGGGGCAGGCTCAGGTTGTTCCTCCTCCTCCGAGTCACTCTGTGCCTGTGCAGGCCTTGGCAATGGTGGGGGGCTGTGTGGCCCTTCCCCGTGCTGTTCCTGCTTCAGCTATTTCCACAGGATCATATTGTGTAGCATGGCACATACAAAGACAATTTGGGTCCATGTAGCTAGTGAGTATTGCAAGGCTCCACCGGATGTGTCCAGGCACCAGAACCGTGACTTGAGCATCCCAAACACATGCTCTATTATGATTCTTGTTTGTGTGTGTGCCTCATTATGGAGTTCTTGTTCAGGTGTGTGTACATTTCGGATGGGTGTCATCAGCCATGGCTCCAGTGCGTATCCAGCATCCCCCACTAGGTGACTATGTGGGAATTCCCCACTGGCAAATCTCTGGTACAGCTGCATCAGATGCCAGATGTGGGAATTGTGATAGCTTCCAGGGCAGCCAGCACACACGTTCATTATTATGCCCTGGGCATCGCTCATGACCTGGCAGTTGATGGAGGGGAAGCCTTTGCGGTTGATGTAGACCCTACCCCACTCACCAGGTGGTGCTTTGATGTGTATGTGCATGCAGTCTATAGCACCCACTATCTCAGGGTATTCTGCTATTTTGTGGAACGGTTGCATATTGCTGGCCAACACCTCACGGGTGTTGGGGAAATATACGTGCTCACCGACATGTACTGACATGGCAACCAGGAACTGGTTTAGTACCTTGGATGCTGATGCCTGTGAAATTCCCATCATATCCCCAGTTGACCTTTGGAAGGTACCTGTAGCTAGCATTCTTAGGCCTACACATACCGTGGTATCCACTGGGATGGGTTCCCCTCTGTTAGTTCTGTGTGTCAGGTGTGGCTGGCACAGCTCAACAATTTGCTGTAGGAGGTCCTTGTCCACCCTATAGCACTCCACTATCTCCAGCCCTGGGTCTGTACATTCTTCTCTGTCTCCTCACTGTGGGTTGCTTGGCAGCATTCACATTCTCACCACCCTCAGCCTCTTCCGCAAGTTGTATGATAGCTATTGCAGCCCCTAACATTTTGCTGTTGTGAGTGTTAAAAGTTCCCCGCTTGTTTACACCGGTGGTGTAGAATGTGGGAAAAAAC
Organism: Protopterus annectens; assembly: GCF_019279795.1. Classification (NCBI taxonomy): domain Eukaryota; kingdom Metazoa; phylum Chordata; order Ceratodontiformes; family Protopteridae; genus Protopterus; species Protopterus annectens. The sequence goes on along the minus strand of NC_056747.1, from coordinate 115,464,151 downwards.
AGAGGGGTAGGTGTTTGCAGAGTTTATAGTAGTGTTCTGGGCTGGGCTGGTCTGCTGCCTGTGTAATTGGCTGATTCTGATACATTTCACCTGCCAGCTAAGCTAGTAATCCTTGATTACCTTCTTTCTGCTGTTTTCCCTTCCCATTGCCTTCCTGTTTAAGCCCGGGGGTGCTCCGCACAAACAGAGTGCTCAATTGTGCACACTGCTGCTATTTCCTGTTTTAACCTCTTTTTTCTTCCTGTACAACCCAGTGCACAGTGCACACACCCGCTTAGGCTTTGTAAAGACTGCTAGGCAGGTTTAGACACACTCCCTAGCTTAGCTGTGCTACGCTAGGAGCAAACCCTAGCCACAGGGCTCCAATCCATTTACAGTATGCCTGACACCCCCCCATGATGTCACCTACCTCCTAGGCTTGCACCAAGCTATTCCTACTCTTACACTGTTGGGACCTGACTCACATGCTTGGGTAAACTGGGATTCACTATCCTTCCCCTCATTTGCATAGGATTACCTGCTAATGCATAGTTACATGTCTCACACTGAGCCACCCCCCTTAGCAACCACTACTCACTGGCCAGGTTGTCTTCTGCCTGCCATTGACTTGCATGGCAGAATACTGATTTTAGTTGGACTGTTTAATTTAAGTTAATTTTGTTATTTTCCCCCTGATCCTGTTTGGAGCTGTCATAGTTCCGTTTTGGATTTTGCAGAAATGTACTCAGTTACTAACCAAGTGCATTTCTGCTGATTGCGCTAGTCCTGCAATGATGGTCACAAGCTTCCTGGATCACAAAATCACCACATTTGCATGGATTTCTCCTGCAAATGGGATGATTTGCATACAGGGGCTTCGTCCGTGCAGGATTAGTGCAGGAGCTCTCGTGCACGACCCTGCAGGGTGTTCCTGGATTGCACGGCAGACATATTGCCTGCTTGAGCTCCTGCACTGATCTTGCACTCCATGCAAGCTTTTGAGAATCTGGAGGTTATTCTCCTCATGTTTTAAAACTTTTACTACATTTGGGAATTGTGAGGTCAACAGATATGTATGCAGTCCTACGACTGCAGATCTATACATGCAATCAATTTCAAGGAAGCCCATGCTTCCTTTAGAATGGGGGATATATAGTCTTGGTATTACACTGACTTTTATAAACCATTTGATAAGCATGAAGCATCCTTCTTGTTTTCCTGTCCAGCCGATCGAACACCTTTTGGGACCAGTCAATCACTCCAAAACTATAATCTAGGACAGAAAGAGCAAATTAGTTTACAGCTTGGACTTTGTTCCTGGATGTCAGCATTGTTTTCAGTATTAATTTTAGTCCTCTAAAATATTTCTTACTAAGTTTTATTTGTACTTGTTCATGTTTTATTTTTTGATTATTCATCAATTCAAAAATATTTATGCACTCCCTCTTGCTCAAGTTCTTTTATATCACATTCCTGTCCCGGAGTGATGTTTTCTTGGTGCTGCAGCTTTTCTGTTTAAAGGTTGCTTTTGTACATTTATCAAGAATAAATGATCTTGTATGATTTGAAAAAGATTTGTCAACTTGCATTTGTTTTTTCAATTCCTCATCTGATAAACTATACAGTTTTAAATCATCTAAGAAAAGAAGATGAGAAGTCTTTACACTTTATTGTTTCCTGAGAGTCAAACTGTAGCCATGACCTAAGCTAAGTAGACAGCTTAATGGGTTAAGTCAAGACAAAAGAGCAGTGGTGACAGACAGTCACCCTGGAATATCCCCCTTTGAAATTTTATCCCTGAAATAATAATTTGTTCTTTATCTTTGGCTTAACTGCAAAGTGGTCTGCCACTGTTTCATGGTCAATGTAATGTAGTCAGTCAGTGTAGGGTGTATTGTATACATTTTAAGCACTCTTTTATCAAAGAATGTGGGATGCGATTGAATGCCTTTTTGTAGTCTATCGATGCCGTACTTAGATTCTTCTCCTTTTTACAGCTTCTCCATTATGACTTTATTTAACAACAAATGATCCTTTGTTCCGTACGACTTTGTTTTGTTACCCTTTTGTTGTATTGCCATGACTGAGTTTTCTTCTAAATGATTATAAGCTCTGTTGGCATCAATTCCAGTGTATAGTTTATATGTCGGAAGACAAGTTATTGGTATATAGTTTTTAGGATAGCGCGTAGGTTTGCTTAAGTAGGAGTATTGTTTTTCCTATAGTTAACCAGGTTGGCATCTGTTCAGGGTGTGCATATAAATAGTTTTTACTCATGGCTTAATCTTCAAGTAAAGATGTCAATACTTTTAGCCAGAAGTTAGGTACTACATCTGGGCCTGGGGTTTTCCAATTAGGAGCTTTTTTAGCTTTGTTTCAATTTATCTGTCCATTACTTCATCCCATTTCAAATTCTGTATATTTGAACGTCTTATTCTTTCTTTTACTTCTTCTGTCCATTCAACATCTTTGCTATATTCCACAGGATCTTCACAGATATTTCTCCAAAATGTATGTATTTCTTCTTCTTTTTTTTTTTTGTGGTGTTTCATTTCCTTTTGCCTTATTGCCAATTTCTCTATAAAACATTTTGGGTCATCAATAAATTGCTTATTTTGTACTTTTCCTTTATATGTATCTGCATATCTTCTAAGTTTTTCTGCGTGTGCTGATATTTTTAGTTTATTATTTGTAATAGTGCACAATAGATCCTGATCTGTTCTGATACTGTGAATTGCTTTTATCATGTGTATTTTTCTGAGTATTTTGCTGATCTGTTCCCTCTCCTGTACTCTTACAACAGTGACACTTCTTGTCTTAATTGCTTTATAGTTTCCTCTATTCGTTACTTCAATGATGGCATTTGATTTCTCCTCTTCCTTTCCCTCACTGCCTTGTGTTTTTGTGGTAATACTTTATATGTTATTAACTTAGCTGCACATAAATATATCATATTTACTTCTGTTATACTGCATGAATTTCTATGAACAGTCCTAATTACTGTATTCATTTGATCTGAAGTAGTTAACTTCATTTGTGTAGCAACCTTTGGGAATCGGATCCGGATCCAGTTTTCAACAGCTTTAGATCCGAGCTTCAAGCTCCTCCCTACCCATAATCCTGACTGACCCCAGATCTAGTTTGGATCCAGGGTTTCCAGGCGTTCTCGTTCTCTTTGTGAGAAAAAAATTTAACTTTTATACAACTTTTCTTTAATTTTTGGTGTGAGAATGTGTATAGCTCCCTTTTTAGTCTAAACTCTCTTAGTTTATTTTTTTCTAGTTACCCTCCCCCCTTCCTTCGTGGTTCCGTCAGGGTTGTGTGTGTGTGTTTGGGGCCTAGTGTGTGTGAGTTACTTTCTTGAGTATGTCTGAGGCCCCAAAGATAATGTTTTCTAAGTGCACTGAGTGTGGCCATAAGCTGTCCTCAGCGGATGGCCACACTCGTTGAACAGCTGTCCTCTGGTTGTACCATTTTTGCAGTGTCCAACCCCAGGGCACTCAAGGACTGGAGGTCTAAGCTGATTCTGGTGGGTCTTCTGCCCCCAGACTCGGCTTCTACCTCCAGTCCTCCCGTGGCTCCCGCTGTGGCTGCCACTCCTGCTTCCCTCCCCCCGGCCGGGACTCAACCTCCCACCTTAGGCTCGGAGGAGAGGGAGGTCAGGAAAGAAAGGAGGAGGGAGAAGCACCACAAGCGGCGGGCTGAGGCCTCCTAAGCGGTCTTCTCCCTCCAGGTCTTCTGGTTCTCCTCCTTCTCGGATCCGGTCCCCGTGCTTTTCACCGGGTCCTGAGGAGGAGGAGACCCAATCTCCTTCGAGGTCATCGAGGTGACACTCCCGCCCTGCCTCGGTGGCCTCGTCGAGATCTACGAGAAGTCTCACAGATGCAGATTTGGATCGGATGATGAGAAGATTCCTCCAGGCCCAACTGCAGATGGGAGTGCACCTGCCTCCCCACCCTCCGGGGGGGGGCTCGACCCCCTTCTTTGCCCCGATAGCTCCTTCTCCATCCCGTTTCCTGGGTTCGGAGTCTTCGGAGCCAGGCAGAGAGTTGCAGGGTTTGCCGAGGTGTCGGCCGATAATCTCAGGTACTTGTCAGGTCCATTTTCTTTGGATCCGAGGGCTGAGCTTCGGATCTGGCGGTATCAGTATGCCTTTGGCTCAGTCCGGGTCGGAGCATGCTGGTCTGTCGGATCCGATCGCTTCGGCGCCGGCCCCGATCCGTCCATCAGATCTGAGGGAGAGTCTGCTTTCGGATCCCAGAAAGAGCAGCTCTCCCTCGGCATTCGACATGGTGGAGAGGGTTCTGTCGAGGGATTCCAGGCCCCCGACCCTTGCCACGGCTCCACCCTGCACTCCTTCTCAGTTGGGCCCGGCTTCCATCATCTGGCCCCAGGGACAGCCTGCTTTGACGTCCCAGGTAGTTCCAGTGGAACAAGACGTTGCTGGTGAGACCTCCTCGGACAGCCCCCCCGAGGAGGTCCCTCACAAGCGAAGGTGCAAGAGGAGGCACCTGGACTCCACCGAGTCCTTGACTGAGGACATGGATTTGGAGGAAGGGGAAGGCTCCCTAAGATCACCCCTGAAGATGTCTCATTTGGTGACATCATGGAGATGCTCAGAATAAAGGGGGGTGGTCTGCCCCAAAGCCTACCTCGGACAAATCCGTGTTCCTGGAGGAGTTTGAAGCAGGCCTGTCTACCTCTTGGGTGTCCCCTCCGGCCGACCCCCTGGTAGACCTGATCACTACCAGGGTGTGGAAGGAGCCGGACACTGTGGAGCCAGTCCCCAAGCACCTGGACAAGATCCTTAGCCCACCCTCTGACAAGTCCCACTGGAGTAAGGGTCCCCCTGTAGATGCCATGTTGGTGGCGGCAGCCACCAAGAGGGATCTTGCTCAGGAGAGTCCCTCGGTTCATCCCCCGAGCAAGGAGTCTCGGTCGATGGACCGCCTAGGGAAGCGGGTGTTTAGTTCAGCTACCTTCTCCATGAGGTCGCTGAACTACATGGCACACGTGCTCCAACTGCAGCGGGACCTTATCAAAGAGTACGCTGCGTCACCCCCGAGTCCATGTCGGCAGAGGACAAACAATTGCACTCCACCCGGATGGCCACTCTACGATCCATATCTAACACCTCTATGCAGCTTCTGTCTCATGCCACGGAAGGAGCCACTAGAGCCGGCGGAGTGGGCCTCATTATGAGACATCAGGCCTGGCTCCGGCACTGTGATTTCACGGAACCCTTTAAGGCATCGTTCGCTAATGCCCCTTTTGATGGTTCTGCCTTCTTCGGCAAAACAGTGCGAGATACCTTGGTCCAGAGTGAAAAGGATGGGAAGACATTGTCTGCCATCGGAGTCCGCTTCTCTGCTCCCCAGAGGTCCTTTTCTAAGAACCAAAAGGGACAGAAGAAGATGTGGTTCTGAGCCCTTCCACAGCAGAGGAGGGCAGGGTGGATGCCACCCTAGAGGCAGAGGGGGCCCACGGAACTTTGGATCCAGAGAACCCTTCTCGGACCAACCCATGCAACACCTTGCCCGACTGCTCCACTCTGCAAAGCACCCAACAGCTTGGGAGTCCATCACGACAGCCTGCTGGGTGCTTCGCATCATATCCAGAAGATACCAAATTCCTTTTTCTCGTTACCCATGCAGCCCCAGATACCTCCCTGATGTCCCACCCGAGCAGAGGGAGGCCGCAGTAATGGAAATCCAACATTTGCTGAAAAAAAAGAGCCATCCAACAGGTCCCCCCACACCAGTGTGGGTCCGGGTTTTACTCCAGGTTCTTGTTGGTGCCAAAAAAGATGGGGGACTTAAGACCGATCCTCGACCTCTCTTCCCTGAACCTGTCAGTAATCAAAGAGAAGTTCCGCATGGTCACTCTTCAATCCATTCTCCCCCTTTTGTGGGAGAATGATTGGATGTGCTCTATAGACCTCAAGGATGCGTACTACCACATTCTGATGGACAGGCAATCCAGGAGGTTCCTCCGCTTCTGGCTGGGAGCCAGACATTTCCAATTCAGGGTCCTCCCCTTTGGTCTCACCACAGCCCCCAGGGTGTTCACCAAAGTGTTAGCAGTGATAGCGGCCCACCTGAGGCTCCAGGGAATTCAGGTCTTCACGTACCTGGATGACTGGCTCCTGACCGCCCCGACAAGGCATCTACTCTGTGCAGCCAGAAACTACTTTCTTCATCTAGCTCCCTGGCTGGGGATCACTATCAACATAGAGAAGTCGTCTCTTACTCCAACTCAGACTATAGACTTCATAGGGGCCAGATTGGACACAAACAAGCTCCTAGCTTTCTTGACCACAGACCGGCTACTATCCTTGAGGCTACATGTGCAGGCCATTCTGCAATCTCCAGCTCCCCCGGCGGAATTGGTCCTCTGGGCTCTTGGCTCGATGGTGGCAGCGATCAACCTATTGCCAATGGCACGTTTGAACATGAGGGTCTTACAATGGACCCTCCAGGTCCAGTGGTCCTTTCTTCACTACCCTCTGAGCCATCCCGTTCCCCTCAGCAGGGCCTGCAAGAGGGCCCTTCTATGGTGGCTCCAATCTCTGGACTTTCAGCAAGGATGCCCCTTTTCTATCACCCCTCCACTAGCCACGGTGACCACGGATGCCTCCCGCCTTGGGTTGGGGGGGCATTGTTTGGGCAGGACAGTCCAAGGCACGTGGGACCTCACGGAGACCTCACTGCATATCAACGTCCTAGAGATGAGGGCAGTGCTATTAGTGTTGCAAGCACTTCAGGACCCTCTTCCTGTAGGAACGATTGCGATTCAGATGGACAACATGTCGGTTGTCTGGTACATCAACAAACAGGGGGGAACCAGGTCTTACCCACTCTGTCGAGAGGCCATGAGGGTGTGGGAATGGGCGATCTCCACCAACCGCTTTCTCCGGTCCAACATCCTAGCGGACAAACTAAGTCGCACCATCCGGTTACCATACGAGTGGTCTCTGAATCCTGAGATAGCGAATCGGATCTTCGCCAAATGGGGGCAACCCTGTTGCGATCTCTTTGCCTCTCCCTCGAACACAAAATGTTACGACTACTTCGCTCTCATTTCAACCCCAGAGATGCTCTGGTGCATGCTTGGCCTTCCGGTCTTCTTTATGCTTAGCCTCCTCTTCCTCTAATGCTGAAGTTTCTTCAGAAAGCCAGTCGGTTGGGGAGCAGGATAATCCTCATTGCCCCGTTTTGGCCTCGTCAAACCTGGTTCCCTTACCTTTGGTCTCATCTGATGAATCCTCCTTGGATTCTGGATCCCCGTCCGGATCTAATATCCCACCCCCTAGATCTCCCAGACCCGAACCGGGACAACCTCAAGCTCACAGCTTGGCTGCTCCAGTTCCACTCATAGCTAGGACTCTCGGTATCTCTTCCCCAGTTAAAACCATTCTAGTAGCTGCACACAAGCCTTCTACTAGAAAGATCTATAGCAGCAAATGGAAACCTTTCTCCATTTGGGCGGAACACAAAAATTTAGATCCTTTTACAGCTCCTCTGCCCGCTGTATTAGACTTTCTGTCAGGACTGTTTCATCAGGGAGCTAGTTCCTCCACAGTCAAGGTCCAACTAGCAGATATCTCTCATTATCACGTTGGAAATGAATTGGGCCCTTTGATCAGTACGAAATTGTGTAAGACCTTTTTGAAGGGCACCTTTCTGCTCAAACCCGCAGTGAAGGATGTAGTTCCTCCTTGGGATTTAACGGCTGGTGCTTCAGGCCTTGACAGCTCCCCCATTTGAGCCTGCAGCTTCCATAGATCTTAAATTCTTATCATGGAAAACGGCCTTTCTTGTCGCTATCACCTCGGCTCGAAGGGTCTCTGAACTACAGGCCCTCTGTGTAAAACCCCCATACTTGACCTTTCACAAGGATAGAGTTTACCTCAGGACCAATCCCTCCTTTCTTACCAAGGTTGCCTCTGAGTCAAATATTAACCAGTCCATCAACTTGCCGGTCTTTTTTCCTAACTACCATAACAAAGGGGAATACAAATTATACTCATTGGATGTGCATAGACAACTTCGCTTCTACATCCACAGGACATCTGGTCATAGGAAATCCGACCAGTTGTTCATCTCCTTTGCCAAATTTAACTTGGGTAAATCTGTGTCTAAAGTCACACTCTCTAGATATATTTCACAGTGTATCCTTTTAGCATATGAAAGTTCGAGCAGGCCCGCACCTCAGGGAGTCCATGCCCACTCTACTTGATCTATGTCTACCTCTGCGGCTTTTAGAGATAGAGTTTCTTTGGATGATATTTGCTCGGCAGCCACTTGGGCTATATCTCATACTTTTATCAATTACTACAAATTGGACATTATCTCCAGAGGGAGAGCATCCTTTGGCTCTGCAGTGCTCCGGAACATCCTTCCATGAAGACCACCCAAGATTCAGGTAGCTGGGGACTCTGTCCCAAAGGTTGCTACACAAATGAAGTTAACTACTTCAGATTAAGAAGTTATGTACTCACCATAACGTTCCATCTGAGTAGGTAAACTTCATTCCCTCCCTCCTGCCCCCTCACTTGCGAATGTTCTCATAGTCAGGTCCATGGGTTTTACCCACTTATCTTGGGATTAATCATTGCTAGCAGTTTCTGCTGTTGGGCAAACTTGATCTGAGTTCAGTCAGGGTTGGCAGGGGATTATGGGTAGGGGAGGAGCTTGGAGCGTGGATCTAAAGGTGTTGAAAACTGCTGGCTCGGATCCGAGGTCGGATCCGATTCCCAAAGGTTGCTAACAAATGATGTTTACCTACTCAGATGGAATGTTATGGTGAGCACATAACTTCTTATTTTATCAAACTTCTAACATTTTGGGTTTTATTTACTTTCTGTAGTCTGTTTCTTTCATTGATCTTACTATATCTGTCCATCTCTATTAAATAAAGCAGCTGTATTCATAGATCATTTTCTACTAAATTGAGGGCATATTCTTTGTTCTCCATTTCCTGTGGGCATTCTACAGAATGTTCCAGAGCATCCTCCAGTGGAACATTCTCTTCTGTTTCATCCTGTGTTATTTGTTGCTCTTTCATATAGGAACACACTGGCTCCTATCACTCCAAAACATTAACTGTGTCAGAGTTGCCACAGTTTCCTGTTCCTTCCCTTGCTGTACAACTCCAACTGAACTTTTGTACTGGTTTCCTGTGGAAGGCTCCAAAGTATTTTCATATGGCAACCAATTAGATCTTTCCTGCTCCAATGATTTTTCCTTAATATGGGGATCCATTTCTGTAACCTGCTGTGGTGTTATCAGAGTTAGATTTTCTACACTAAATCCTTCACTTCACAGGTAATCCATTACCTCATTTCTATTTCTTTAACTCCTGCATTACTAATCGTCTTTTTCTCTTTGTTTTCTTATTTTTTGTATTGTAAAATGTTCCATATCTGGATGCCTTTGCCTGTATTTCTGTTCAGCTGTCTTTGTTGCTGCTCTTTTTCTATTGATTAGTTTTACTTTCTCCTTTGCATAAATATTGCACCATATTAAATCTATTTTCTTTCCCACGTCCATATTTCTTCTTCAGATGTCTCCTGCTCCTCCTGTTTCTCCTTACTTGGGAGACTTGTTGTTCCTTCATGCTGTGCTATAACCTGTCTTAGACTTTCTACCCTAAATGTTTCACTTTGCTGGTAACTTCTACTTTACTAATCTTCTACTCTACATTCCCTCTTCGTGGTCTTATTTTTTCTATTGTGAAATTTTGCATATCTGGATGTCTTTGCCTGTATTTCTCTTTGAATATCTTTGGGGTTGCTTTTTTGTATTGATTAATTTGGCTTTCTCCTTTGCATAAATATTACACCATATCAGATTTCTCTTTATTTCCCATGTCCAGATTTATTTTTTATACTTGTGAAAAATCTCTAGATTTTGTTTTTTATATTTTTGCACTTCCTTAGTCAATTCTTTTTCAAATGGCCCTAGGTTTCTTGGTCTATATAATGTTTTTCATAGATCTGTTGTATTAATGAACACACATTTGCATTTGAAGCTTTTGACAGTTTTTCTTGTTCAAGTATTTTTCTTTCCTCTAATTTCTCTCTTAACCTTTTTGTATATCTTCTGTTCAGAAATTCTGGGCTTCTTGCATAAAGGTAGCAATACATAATTTCTTTCTTATCCTATCTGTTTTTGTGATTTTTGTGGACTACTACTTCGTTCCATGACAGGGGGTCATCTTCCCCCTGAGCCTGGCCTAGTGCATTGCAGGAATGTTTCTTTTCTGCTTTTTTACATGCAAGTACAGTTTGTTGGTGTATGGTTGTATATATTCAGCTGAGGTTTCTAGGTTTTGTAAGGATTTAAAATTTGCTAATGAATCACTTAGGAGTAGTTTGTCTTAGAAAAGTTTCTAAAGGAACAGTGGACAGAGGGGAGCCCTCTGGTTTCCGTGATAGATTTATGCTCAGACCTAACAAATGACGATGCGCAAGTGATGGTGCAAGATGTCTCCATATTGGTAAGGACAAGGTCTAAGATATTGTTCATCCTAGTGGATACTCTAATTGTTCCAGGGCATTTGTATTAACAAAGTCCAGCAATCTCTGTAATTGTGTACTTGGGGTGTAGGTTTCCCGGTTTATAGTTGACTTGTTAAAATCACCTAGTAAAATGGTTTTGAGCTTGATACTGAGAGACTTTATGTTGTGACCCTCTTGTGTCATAGTTGGAGTTCTAGAGACAGCTGATATATGGTATGGGGCCCTTCTGATGGTAATTTTGACACGTGGAAGCGCCAGTGACTCACATAGCTTTACCAGCGTTGATGTGCAGATCTCAGCATAATTAATTTCTTAAAATCATACACTGTCATCTTTGTATTTGTAGTTTTACCCTTATTCCCATTCTGTATAATAGCATGCTATCACCACTGTGAGTTAACAGTGTCTTCATTGGATAGCTGTGATGCCTTCCACATCTAGAATATACTTTCTGTTAACGTTTTGTAACATCTGGTTGGCTGGCTCAACCTCTCATGGTCCAAAACCTCAGTCAGCACTATCTGCCTCTCTCCCCAGGTGATTATAATCTCAACTTTGCTTTTGACCAATTTACAAACCTCATAATTGCAATGACCTTCCTCCTCAATAGTTCTTTATTCACTCCCCCTACTTTGTCTCTCTCCCCACTTAATGTGTCTGGGGACTGATGCATCGGATCACTCTACTATGGCTCCCACTTTGTCATGATTCATCGCACATTCCTCTATTCATTGCACATTCCTCTATTCATCGCACATTCCTCTATTATCTTCAGTGATACACATTTTCTCTTCTCAGTCATTCCTAAGTAACCTAATACCGCCATGCTTCCTCTCCCTATTTCTGTGATACCAGTAATGTGTACCCTAACCTCTTGGCTATAGTTTGCATCATTTTGTCATTTCTGTTTTCTAAAGTATTTAAACTTTTGTCTCTGAGTGGTAGTATCTCACAGTTGACTTAGGACGGGGAGGGGTTATGCTTTAAAGTATGAACATGTCATACTAGTTAACTATCTAGATTTTTTGACCAGATATACCTACTTTTCAAGTGCCTTTGTCCAAATTTTCTATATTTGCAGGTTGAGAGGTATGGCCTGAGTACCTGTTCTTGCCTTCTGTTTCTGACAGCCCCTCCCCTTTCATCTCATTTTAAAATCTGCAGTGGAAGAGCAGTACCCGTCCATCACAGTGCTTTTTTTCCTTCTGAAGTATGAAGGAGCCTGTCCTTTTGAAAGGTCTGGTATCTTTTGTGAGCTTTCTGCATTCCCCTACCATTCCCAAAGCCAGCTCTCCATATCTCTATACCATTCCCAACACCAGATCACCATATTCACTTTTGGTACCTTTACCAAAACAATCTCTCCTCATTTACCTGCTAAGGTCAGCTCTCCCCATTGGGCAACTCATGGTACTGCCTGTTGGCCTACAGACCCCCACTCTCACAATAGAAAAGAAAAACAAAACAAAGACATTGAATTCTTTTGTTTACTTTTTTCTTTTTCTTCTTTCAAAAAATTAAACTTTACAGTTAAAGTTTCCTGAGCTCAGAACTCGTCATATCTGTGCATGTGCACAGTACCAAGACCTTTCAGAGTTCACTTAAAAAATAAAGAAAGAAAGAAATTGGCTTACTCTGCTTGCTGGACTATTTTGAAAACAGCCTAGCATCACATCTATTCAAATCTGGAAATAAGATGATCATTCCTAGTCACAGATGTTCCTACTTTCTGCAGAAGACAAAAACATCACAAGAAAGTGGCTCCTTGGGCTGCATTATGAAGCAGTGAAGAGCCATTTCTATTGTTCACTTTAAAACTGAAGATTGAAAGTGAAACAAGTAATGGAGTAGTAAGTAAGAAAAGTATTTTAGTTGTGCAGGCTAGTGTGTGGGTGTGTGTGGGTGTGTGTAGGTGTGTATGGGTGTGTGTGTGTGGGTGTGGGTGTGTGTGTGTGTGTGTGTGGGTGTGTGTGGGTGTGTGTGGGTGTGTGTGGGTGTGGGTTTGTGTGTGGGTGGGTGTGTGTGGGTTTGTGTGTGGGTGTGTGTGGGTGTGTGTGTGTGATTTATGCATGCAGGAGGTATAGCTGATCTAAATTCTCCCTGACTTTACAGAATGTCCTTGATTTTGCCACCTTTTTTTCTTGCTCTGTCCCTTGAAAATGCTTGATTTTCTGGTATATCACTGAGGATTACAGCTAGTCAGTAAAGCCAGACATTATAGCTTCATACTTCTTATTCACAGAAAATGTATGTTGATGGAAAACCTCTTATTTTGTTAACTTTTCTCACATTAAAAATATTCTCAGACCAGGGGTGACCTTTAGTTAACTGGTGACCTAGGCAAACGTCTCCCTCCAACATCACCCGGTGCCCCCCCCATCTACCTATACCATCCAGATTACTAGAAAAGCACCCCTGCGAGAGGTGCCCTCGGCAGACACCTAGTTGGTCTATGCCTAAGGCCGGCTATGTCTCAGACAAATCAGTGAGGATTACATTTACTAAATAATGACAGCCATTTGAGTTTTCAGACTTAGTAGCTTTCAGAAAAAGCATGGGAATGCAAAGCCTGTTATTCAGCAACTTTCTAAGTATGTAAAGGCAATCTCTGTCTCAGATTTTGTTTTTTGTCCCTCATTATTTTTTAGCTTTCTTGATTATTGATCTGAGATACTGAGAGGGATTTGGTTGCAGTGGTCATAAACTGTATTCTGAAAGTGCAAAGAACAGTTGTATTCTGAAAGTAGTGAGGTAAGAAGATTAGTTCATGTGTTATTATTTATGTATTTATTCCTTCATTTGATTGCAAACAAACATATGAGGTCTACAGTCACAGCCATACAACTGACTGCAATTGATAGTTGCATCTGTGTGTGTGTGTGTGTGTGTGTGTGTGTGTGTGTGTGTGTGTGTGTGTGTGTGTGTATGTGTGTGTGTGTGTGTACGTGTGTGTGTGTGTGTGTGTGTGTGTGTGTGTGTGTGTGTGTGTGTGTGTGTGTGTGTGTGTGTGTGTGTGTGTGTGTGTGTGTGTGTATACGTGTGTGTGTGTGTGTGTGTGTGTGTGTGTGTGTGTGTGTGTGTGTGATTGGGAAAAGCTAAAAGAAGATTGTTAGTTGTTTATAGATTAATATTGGGTCATGTGTATTTAAATAATTGGTACTGACTTTGAGAATTGTTCTGAAGAAGTTCTGTGTATTATTTTTAGACGAAAGTGCTTAATTATTAAAATACATGGCTAAGTTTGCCATTGTCCTTGTATGATTACATTTTTTGTAACATATTATCTACTCCAATTTTTTGTGTTTTCTCAGTGATTGTCTATGATGAAAATGACTAGATATGTGTGGCAGAGGGGTGTCAGTGTATTTAAAAGTAACAATTTGGTCACAAAGTTGTTTCAATTTTCAACACAGTAAGACATTAGCATTGTACTCCAGAAGCTGTCTGTGCTTGTCCTGGCAGGATTTATTTGACAGCAATTGATTACTGGCAGATTGTCACATTGAGTAGTGTTACCAATTAACATGGCTTGGCTATCTGGTTGAGGTTTTGGCTGTAAATCTCTGTGTGCGCAGTTTGCATGCACTCCTTACCTCTGTGTGGGTTTTATCCATGAGTCAGACTCAGACGTATAATTTGTGCCTGTGGCCGTTTGTGTTTTTACTTCCATCCCAATCTAACATCAGAATAGTTGACAGAAGGCGACTCTCTTGTTTGTAGGAATAGGAAGGCAGGCACTATTCTCAGAATTTTCTTCTCAGTTTTTTGGGGAACTACTATTTTGTTGACTTTGAAGATTAAGCTTTAGACACAACTTATTTTCAATTGAAAATAAAAATGAGAATTAATTTTCATCCTTACTTTTGATTTATTTTTGCTCTGGCCCAGGGGCGGCCCGTGCTATTGGACTGCCGGACTGCAGCCCCCCCCCAGCTGTAAAGAAAAGTAAAGAAATAAAAAGTAAAGAAATAAAACAATTTAAAATTCGCAGATAAAAAAATTTAAAAAAAATGGACTTTCGCGCATGCGCACTAGTCCGGACTGCTAAACATGTAACAGCTGAGATCCCAGAAATTTATGCAGTTTTAACTGCATAGACTGTCACTGGAAACAGATCAGACCCAGACTGCAACGTCGGCAGGCAGGGCTGGAGTCTCGGATCTCGCGTGGTGAATGTGCTCCAGTATCGTCGGGGATCTCGCGTGGTGGATGTAATGCGCGGGCAGCAGAGCTATGGGTGTCGCTATGGAGAGAGTGTGTGTGTGTAAATGCCCCAGTTGCTATATACTGGTGGCTAGAACAAACTCATGGTGGTGTGGTAGGGAATACCTCAGGCTTGAACCCTGTACCTTGTATGCAGGTGTTAAGGACCTGAATTCCCTACCCACCACCATTTGTAAAAAAAATTGCAGACTTTTGCCTCGTATTTGATCTGATCTGTTCCTCATAATATCTGTGGCTTCTAAATGTTGCAATGCTTGATATTTGATGGTGCAGTGGTAGCATTGTTGCCTCACAGCTGCAGGTTCTCAGGTTTGATTCTTGGCTGGGGTGCTTTCTGTGTGGGGTCTGCATATTCTCCCTGTGTTTGTGTGGGTTTGCTTTTGTGTCCTCCCATGTTACAAAGACATGTCTGCATTATTTCTTCCTGGGCCTCTGCTGAAATTTTTTTTTTGTTCCAAGTCAGACTGTCCTGATTAACAAATGTTAAATAAACTTGACAGGCATTTGAATTTCAGACTTCAGGTTTCTGAATGTTTAATTCCTTACATATTTGATGGTGCAGTGGTAGCATTGTTGCCTCACAGCTATAGGTTTTCTGGTTTGATTCTTGGCTGGGGTGCCTTCTGTGTGTAGTCTGCATCTCATCCCTGTGTTTGTGTGGATTTGCTCTGGTGTCCTGCCATTTTACAAAGACATGTGTCTGCAGTATTTCTCCCTGGGCCTCTGCTGAAAATTGTTTTTGTTCCGTCAGAAGTAAAATTGACAGGCATTTGAATTTCAGACTTCATATTCTTCAGAAAATACATAGTAACACAACCTTTTATTCTAACACAACCTTTTATTCTAGCAATTTTATAAGATGAGTTTATAAGATGTATATATAAGAGTATATAAGCTTATAAGATGAATATTTGAAATTTGTCCTTATTTTTGGGACTGTGTTACCCCATTATTGGCTTTGTCCAGGTTTTTTGTGTTAAGGTTGACAGCTATGGCAAGAACTGAATTCACTGAATATGTTTGAGGGCTGTATTCCCTGATTACTGGGTTTGTCCAGGTGTTTTGTGCTAAGAGTTTGACAGCTATGGTGAGAACTGAATTCATTAAATGATAGCCATTTAAGTTTCAGTCTTCCTCTCTTTCACAAAGCAGCTGATTTGGCGTAGTGGTATGTTGCTTTGACTGTTTTGCACAGGGACCTTGGCAGTAAAATGTATGGTGGTAACACAGCATTTTCCTTTCACAAAGTAGGTGATTTGGCATAGTGGTATGTTGCTCTGACTGTTTTGCACAGGGACATTGGTAGTAAAATGTATGGTGGTAACAGCATTTTTCTTTCACAAAGCAGCTGATTTGGCATAGTGGTATGTTGCTCTGACTCTTTTGCACAGGGACCTTGGCAGTAAAATTTATGGTGGTAACACAGCATTTTATTCTAGCAACTTTCCAAGATTATACAAGCAATGTTTAATGTGTCCCTGTTTTTTGGACTTTTGACCCCCCCCCCAATAAATTTGGCTTTTTCCAGATTTCTTGTGCTGCGAAGTTGAGATGCAGTTGAATATTGAGTAGATTTTACAAGGAGCTGAGAGCTGCAGGGGAAGAGAAGTTTAGTGCTGCTTATGCTATGTCAGCTTGCATTGTTAATAGCACAACAGGTTGTGTACTTGCTTTTGATGCAGAAGGTTGTTGGCTCTACTCCCACAAGGGATGAATGCTGCCGTACCGAAAAAGTTAAGATAGTAACTATGAGCCTGTTATCAGTTTGCCATCCATTTCCTATCGCAATATTACTAGCTTATCATTTTTAATGTAATATAGGCAATTTATTCCTCAGGTGCATCAGACACTTTATTTTTTGATGAATCCATGAAATATAAAGGTGGTTGCTAGCAGCAACCTCTTCATTAGTTACAGATTTATTTAATGTGGAATTATTTAGATGACTTTTTTACTTCTTCAGAGATTGTGTATATTTACTGATAATGGTGGACTGTAGAAGTTTGAGTAGACTTTTATGATGGAAATGTTCTGAACTAGGCAGTTTTGTCATTATGGGTGCATGCATTTTGTTTCATTGTTTACTGGAAAGATGTTCTGAATTGGGCAGTTTTGTCATTACTGGTGCATGCGTTTTGTTTCATAGTTTACTAGAAAAATGTTCAAAACAATAGGAAGGTGTATCAAAGAGCACATGTATGTTTCATATGCAAGGGGCCTATGATTTGAAAACAGCCCAGAATTAATCTTTATCTGCCACTGGTAAAATGTATTTTCTTTAAATGTGGGTTTCAATGCTGTTTCAATGAATGTGAGTTTCAAGGGCAGAGAAGTTTTAATGCTAAGTTTATTTAGCAGATGTCTTAGTGTTTGTGCTGTAAAATGCAAAAAAAAACTTTCAAATGAAGTCCAAATCATCATAGAAGTAAATCAGTATGCACATTAGTGTTTATGGTAAATGGAGTGAAATAGCCAAGTAATGGATCATTGGGATGGCTGCAAGGGGGGGGGGGGCTCCATTCGACCATGATTTTGTGAGGGGGAAGGGCGGCAAACTTAAAGACAGCCCCAGCTGAACTATACCTCCCAAATGTCCAGATTTTCAAAGAATGAATAGATGTTTTGCTTCTTATTTTTGGTTTGTTCCTCATAAAATTTGTGGTTTTCTGGCAAATCATTTAGGAATTAAGTCACTAAATAATGACACACTGAGTTTCAGACTTCATAACCTTCAGAAAAATGCATGCTAAAGTAAGACCTGTTGTTCTATCAACTGTCTCAGTTTATACAAGAGCAATTTTTAGTACTGTTTATATGTTCCCCCAATATATTTGGCCTTGTCCAGATTTATTGTATTAACAGGTTCAGAGGTACATGCAAATAAATTGCTTTACAGAATTAGGCATAGCCAAACCTCTCAACTGTCCCTGATTTTGGCTCAAAATGTTGCCTTTCCCCCTAATAATCCCTCCGCAAAATAGCAATTTTGGAAGAAAACATGGAGGGTTTACAATTAAGAAATAACTGTAATAATCAGAGTTATAGATTACTTTTATTTCAGAAATGCATGTAGATTCTTTTATTTTGTCAGCTGCTCAAGTTAGCAGTACTAATATTAAAGTGTCCCTTCTTTGACAGGTTCCCAGCTGTATTGTGTGGCTATTTTATATTTTTATATCACATTTTGGTCCGTTTTTCATAAAATTGTGTTTTTTGGCAAATTAGTGACACATCATTAAAGAGTGAAGTTAGAAAATAATGACAGACATTTGAGTTTCAGATTTCATACCATTCAGAAAATTCATACTAATGCAAGACCTATTCTATTAGCTTTCTAAGTTTATAAGAGCAATATTTAAAAATTGTCCTTATTTTTGGGCCTTTGTCCCACTTCTTTGTATGGCTTTGTCCAGATTTCTTGCTCTGAGGTTGAGAGGTATGACAAATGTGTCAGGGCCATCACAGTCAGCCAGAGACATTTCAAATTGTGACATACTTGTTGCACCCCACTCCCCCATGTAGTGACTCTGGATGTGTCGAAGCAAGGCAAGGAGTAGTTATGCAGTGTAAATGTGCAGAGTATCCCCATCCAAGGTAGACACAAGTACTAGAGTGGCTTTTCATCTGTCCTTGATTTTTGCAGAATGGTCTGGTTTCATTCTGTCATATTTTTTGCACTGTTGATTTATGCTTATTACTCAAAGTGCCTGTTGCTCTGTGTTTAAGTAGCAATACTTTAATGACCATCAGGTAAGCTTGGCTGAGATCGTAAGATGCAAGTAAGCTTTAATAAGCATACTGTTAAAGAATTGCCAACATTGAAAGCCTTTATATTGTTGCCATGTAGAGAATACTTAACTAGATAATGTATAAGCCTTGGGTATTGAAATGCATATGACAGTATTTGTAATAAAGGACAGGATTACATTATTTTAAGAAGCTCATTACACTTGGAGACTTCCAGTCATCTCTGCAGGCTTTACCCGTAAACTAAACAGAATGCCAATCGTATAGTCCATAACCTGTACATAATCCTTTTAAGCAATGTATCTTGAGCTTATTTCTTGTTTGCTTTTCATTTTTTACTTTGATCATGTTTTCCCCATGAAACAAGTAGATAGTTGTCAGGCAGCAGGTCTTTTTTTGGATAAGAAACATTTTTACAAGTGGGGGCATCAGAGATTTCTACATTCAGCATGTTACTTGGTACATTAATAAAGCTGAATATAAATTATAATTAGAACTGCAGTGCAAGAAGTGGTTTGAGTTGAGTGCTGCTTGTTTTTCTTATACTTGATTTTGACTGGCATTCCATTAATGTATTTAAAAAGTAATTCATTTTTTCATGCCTCACAACCTTTTTGTTTCCATCTAGATATTAACTAAGCTGTCATGCAGCCAATGCACTGAAATATTTGTATTCTTCTACACTTAATTTTGTCTTGATTGGACTCTCATAATGACGGTTTGGCACCCAGGGCAGTGTATTTAGTTAGTTTTTGTGGTTTTGAGCATAGCCCCTCCCCTTTCTAGTTGGCCACACCCCTTCTCATTGACCCCACCCATTCAGCTGTCTCCTGCAGCTCCCCTTTGATTTGAAGTCACCAGCCGCCACTGCTCTGGCCATCACGAGAAGAAAATATTATAAAAAAAGCCTTAAATGTACCTCAGAGCATCTAGAAACCCTATGACATCGGGGGGGGGGGGGCTAGCTGCAGACCACTGTCTTGATTCAATAACTTCCCTTAAATTTATTACAATGGAGTCTTACCTAGTTAGGCTGTGTTAAAAGCATGATGGGGAGCTAAGAAGTAAGACAAAGTATAAAAAACAAGAAAGAAGTAATCTCACTGAATGGTGTGGATCCAGGATGAGGGAAAACAGGGGACAGGTACAGAGGAGGTGCAGGAGTACTTGTGTGGAATAGGGCCCCATGGAGTTTTCTGTCTAGGACTCCATTTCACATAAGGCTGGCCTTGTTGTTTGCAGTAAGATATCTGAAGTGTTTATATTCAGTAAAGTGACTATAATACGTTGGTGCATACTGAGGCATTCTGTAGATGAACACAAATGATCCCATCTGTTGTTTGATCACAGGTAATGATCATTCATGTACTGTAATAGAACCCTACCTCATTCCAATTAGCCCCTACCCATTCTACCACTTGCTGCAAACCCCTTTGCTATCCAGCTAATGCTGCTCCCCATTACCCATACCATTCTTGAGGCCAGCTTTCCCGAGCTTCCCAACAATTTCCAGTGTCAAACATTCTCATCATTCTGCCATTACTGAGACCAAATCACCCCATCCCTCTACCATTCCTAAAGTCACCACTCCCATCCCCTACCATTTCCAAGGTCATCTCTCCCATCCCCCTACCAAAGCCATCTCTCTTATCCTCTACAATTCCCAAGGTTATCTCTCCCAGTCCCCTACTAAAACAACCTCTCTCCATCCACTAACATTCCCAAGCTCACCTCTTCCCAGCCCATATCATTCCAATGGTTAGCTCTTCCCATCCTCATCTTTCTCCCCATCAGCTTTCCCCATCTCTTACCATTCCCAGGGTCAGCTGTCCCCATCCCTTACTATTCCTAAGGTCATATTTCCCTATTCTCCTGCCATTTCCAAGGTCATTTCTCTCAATTCTTCCAACCACTCCTGAGGCCAGTTTTCCTTAGCCTATTACCATTATCAATGGCAGCCTTCCACATGCCCATAGCATTACCAAAGCCAGCTCTCCCCATCCTCTAACCTTACCAAAGCCAGCTCTCCCCATCCTCTAACCTTACCAAAGCCAGCTCTCCCCATCCTCTAACATTCCCAAAGCCAGCTCTCCCCATCCTTTAACATTCACAAAGTCAGCTCTCCCCATCCTCTAACATTACCAAAGCCAGCACTCCCCATCCTCTAACATTACCAAAGCCAGCTCTCCCCATCCTCTAACATTACCAAAGCCAGCTCTCCCCATCCTCTAACATTACCAAAGCCAGCTCTCCCCATCCTCTAACCTTACCAAAGCCAGCTCTCCCCATCCTCTAACATTCCCAAAGCCAGCTCTCCCCATCCTTTAACATTCACAAAGTCAGCTCTCCCCATCCTCTAACATTACCAAAGCCAGCACTCCTCATCCTCTAACATTACCAAAGCCAGCTCTCCCCATCCTCTAACATTACCAAAGCCAGTTCTCCCCATCCTCTAACATTCCCAAGGTCCTCTTTCACTGTTGTAACCATTCATTATATTCCCTAATTTTGTCCTTCACTGTGCTTGCTGCTGGCACAAGATTGTGTTAGACAGTCAAGAGGGGAAGGTTAACACCCACACTACACCTCAAGCAACACATAGCCCTTATAAACTCACACCACCAACACCCACACATAGCAACACTAAATCCACATATGCAGAGGCCCTTAAGTGTAACCTGCCCAAGCAACAAGGACTTCCAAAGCTGAAACAGAAACAAACACCAATCACAACCAAAGTGTCACATAGCTCACAACACCAGTGTGCCACCCAGCAACAGCCCCTAAGGCAAGACAACGTACCTAACACTTTAGTCATAGATGACTCTATAGTCAGGCACACTGATGTCCCACTCGCCAGACTGAACAAGGAGAAAATTACAGTCAGCTGCCTGTCGGGTGCCAGGATCTGCCACATAACTCATGCACTCAAGTCACTCCACAACAAGTACAAATATGACTCTGTCATTGTCCATGTTGGAGAGAATGACTTGAGACGTACCTCCCTGGACTACATGAAAAGAGACATGGAAGAGCTCTCGGATCATGTGGCCCAGGCAGGTATGACCCTAGCCCTGAGTAGCATCCTGCCTTTGCCCAGAATGATACCACAATATAAGGACAAAATGATTGACTTCAACAATTGGCTAAGCTTCTGGTGTCATTCAAAGGGGATCCAGTATCTGCCTGCCTGGGACGACATGATCGACAGACCACGATGCTTTGCCAGAGATGGTCTGTACCTGTCGCCCCTGGAATTCAGGTTACTGGCTAAGGCTCTTACCACCCCTATAGTGCCTTTTTTAGGCAAAGTTCAAAGGACAAAACCACCACTGTAACAGGTACAAGCATGCAAAATCTGAAGGTAATGCTACTCAATGCTAGAAGTCTAAACCTCAAAATGCATTCTCTCGAGGCACTCCTAAAAATTGAGAACATCGATATCTGTGCAGTAACTGAGACCTGGTTCAAGGCTCCAGAGAGCACGCCTGCAATACCAGGCTACAACTCTTACCACACTTTTTGGCCACCAAACCAGGATTGAAACACTAAAGGTGGAGGAGTGTCCATATTCACCAAGGATATTCACATCACCAGGTTAGTTGCCCAACACAATGCGTCTGAAATTCTCCAGGTGCAACTAACACTAGGTAAGACTGCAATCCAAATTGTAGCTTGCTACAGATCCCCCACCATGCCCCAAGATTCTCACTACACCTTTCTAAACATACTGGAAAATATTAAAATACAACCAAACACCCTAATACTGGGTGATTTCAACTACCCTGCCATTAACAGGGAAAACTACTCATGTATCAACACTTTTGCCCAACGGTTCTTGGAATTCATAAATTCCAATGCCCTGGATCAACTAATCCATAGTCTCACCAGGGGCTCCAATATCCTAGACCTGGTCATTACCAACATGGGAAATCGATGCTCCACACCTATGGTCACCCCCTCATTGGTCAGGTCAGACCATAAGCTAATCACCCTTAACATCCACATCCCAGCCCCACCCCCCAGTAAGGAAACCTCCATAAAAAACTTCTCCAAAGCCAACTTCATGCTACTCAAGACAGAAGTGACAAACTTCATGACACCCATGCAGACGGGAACTGAAAGTTCGACTGCTGCGTCCTACATTAAGGCTCTGTACATCCACTCATGCATGAATCGTGCCATCCTAAATAGAACCAAGATGCTCTCCTCCAAAAAAAGGAAGCCAATCTGGTGGTCCCCTGCCATAAACAAACTTTACAACAAAAGGAAAAAAACTGTTGCAGAAAAGAGGAAAATCCCAGGATGCAAAAACCTCCCTTACCAGCCTCAGTAAGAAGCTGAGATCCCTCATAAAATCCTCCAAAGCTAGTTACGAAAATAAAATTGCCAAAGATTCCAAAGACAACCACAAGGCATTCTATAACTATGTCAATAATCTAAATGGCAATGCTCAGATCTGCTCTGAGCTACAACAGAATGGCATTAAATATACTGATCCCAAGGATATTGCCAATATCCTGGCAGATCGATTCAGTGCCAACTTCACCCCCGTCTCATCCCCTAAATGGCCCATCTCAATACCGGACGATTGCCAAATTCCAGTAATAACAGCCACACAGGTAAAAAACGCACTCTCCAAAGCTAGGAATACAGCATCCATGGGACCAGATGACATCCCGGGCTGTGTACTACATGAACTACAAAATGAACTGGCACCTCACCTAAGTGTCATGTTTAATCATAATCCAACTGCAACGAAAGTACAACCAAAACGTCACAATACCAATACTGGAGCAGGATGAAAGGACTTGTAGCACAGCTCGAACAGTACGAACAAACAATACTTTAATAGATTAACAACTTCACAGGTTAAGCGCTTTCATCTGATACATACAGACTTCATCAGAACCGGTATTTTTGAAAATACCCATGGTTTAAATAGCAACTTTGGCGCCAAAAACTTAACAAGCACTTAAAGAAACATAACCCTATAACACTTAAATGTAAGCTAGCCCTATGTGCACTATTAAAATTCATTACTAACACCTGTATAATACATAAAAGAGAGTATATAATACATAGCAATATCCCTCTACTCTAGTACATAATTCCTATACAATATATGTAGTAGATAAAATATAATAGATAAAATTAATAAAATTGATATGAATACATATAGTATATAATATATAATAATAAATACATTTAATAAATACATTTAATAACATTTAATAAATAGATGTATCAAATAAAACATATCCGATAAAACTTATTGTGTAAGAAATAAATGAATCATGTAATCCAGAGAAATAACCTATTGTATCTACCATATGAATACAAAATACAAAATAGAAAATATGCTAGCTAATAGCTAAAAAAGGTTTGATACTAATGCTTTCATTGATACCAGGATACCTAGTGGCATCTGTGAGTATTTGCCACTTGCTTTCTTTACATGCTAACATCATTTTCCAATTTCCTCCTTGAATACAATTGTCTACCTGATCAATAATGGAAAATTTGAAATGGTGTTGCTCCCCTTTCTCATGTAAATGTTTATACAATGCATTGTTCATATCTTTAACTTGAATTTTATAGTAGTGTTCATAAATACGTTTTTTTATTTGTCTCTCCGTTTTCCTATATAAAATGCTGGGCAGGCCATGCACGTAGCTAAATAAACTACCTGCTTAGTATTACAATTGCCTGCCCTGCTTCTCACATATGTCTTATTAATGTCTTCAAGTTTAGTGCCTATCACTTCATTGATCCGCCCACACTGTTTACAAGATCCACATTTGGTAGTCCCTTTGTTGTTCTCTTTGGTATTACAGAAGTATTCCTTCTAATAATCTTTTATATTTGGAGCTGTTTTATACAAAAATACGGTTACCCCCAGTTTTGTACCTATGTTTTCAGAAACTGTTATTAAATCCCAGTGCCTATTTACTATGTCCTTGATAAGGTTAACGTAAGGTGTGTACATTAAAACACACACTCTATTCCTACATCCATGTGCCAAATCATTATTTCTAGTATGAATGTCCACTCGGTTTGTAAATATTTACCTAAAAGTGGTATATATTTACTACCCCATTGCTTTTAATATAATCTGTCACATATTTCAACATACTTAATGGGTATCCTTTGACTAAACATATTAGATATAACTCCCAATTCCACTTCCATAACTTCCTTAGTGGATGACATACGTGCGCTCTGATACATTGTCCCTTAAAGACATTTTTAAACATGTACGTGGGTGATTACTGTTGTATTCTATGTAATCATTTGAAAAGGTGTTTTTCCTGTATATCCTGGATGCAAAACCTCCACAGGAGTGGCTAATGTCGTATCTAAATAAGAAATACCCTTTTCACTAATGTTATAAGTGAAGCTAAGGAAATTGTGCCATTAATATATTCAATGAATTCTCTGATTTTCTCTTTTGGACCTTTCCATAAGATAAATAAATCATCTAAAAATCTAACATAAAATGCAATATCTGAATAAAATCTACTATTGAACAGGTGTACAGTCTCCCATTCCAGCATGACCAGATTAGCAAAAATGGGAGCACAAGAGGCCCCCATTGCCACACCTTTACTCTGCCTAAAGTATTCGCCTTGAAAATATATAAAATTATAATCAAGGACTAAGCCCATCATATCCATTATTAAGCTAATCTTGTCCCAGCACAAGTTGGAATGATTCCTCAAGCTGTTACTAAAATATTCAAGTCCAATTTCTTTGGGTATACTTGAAAAAAGGTCCGTGACATCAATAGTTAAGAAAATCAATTCTTCCCTCCACATGTCTGGTGTTAGTTTGCCTAAAAAATCCCAGGAATCTTTTATCAAATGGGGTATATTTTGATATACATGTTTGGTCCATCTATCAATAGCAACTCCCATATTGTATGTTTTGGATTTAGATCCTGAAATAATAGGTCTAAAAGGAGGGTTTTGAATAGATTTATGCACTTTAGGAATACCAATAATATTTGCCAATACTGGGTGATCTACCTTCAAATATGTATACGTTTCATTAGTTATTCTATTATCAATCAAATATTCCTCTAGGGCCAAGTCAATCCTTTTATATCTGATGTTAATTTGATTTATAGAAACCTCTTCATAATTGCCTGACAAGTACAAAATATTATGTATATGTGCATTGTAATCAAAAGTATTGTAAATAACAATGCCACCCCCCCTTGTCTGGTTTCATTACTCTTATTTCATTATTATACATTAATTGTTTCAAACACCCGTTCATTGAATGTTAAATTATCATTCAAAACATTATGAAATACATTGCCTTTCTTAATGTTGTTCTTCAACCAATATATATCTTTACATACCATTTTTTCAAAATTAAGCCACTTGTGGGTTGGAAACTGGAATATATGTACTTTTTTTAATAAGGTCCTTACATCCTGTTGATTTCACATTCACATCATTTTGCCCAAATTGGATGGCTAAATTCAGCCTTCTGCAGTATAATTTAATTTCTTTAATAATATCTACTACATTAAAGCCTATATTAGGTATAAATTTCATACCCTTACTAAACAGCGTAAACAATTCATCACTAATATCCATATCAGTGTAATTGAATACATTGAAGCCATTGAAGGAATGTACTATGCCTTGTTCTGCAAAGGCTGCATCATTATTGTCATTCCCATTTGTTTCAGAACTGTTCACATCAAGAATACATACCAGTTTCTTTTAGATAAGGTGTAACTGTATAACATGTGGATTCATTCATAGTCAACTTCCTCTCTTCCTCATGAAATATATTCTTTTCTAATGTTCCCTCCTGTTCCATTGATTGTACTGTTTTTTGGGGGCTGGGTAAAATCTGCCCCCTTGAAAATTTTCTTCCCTATCCACATGCCTAGGTCCATTCCTGTAGCTACTATGTCTCCCTTTCTCAAGCACAGCTCTATCTTGTGGCCAAACATATGCCCTTTTATACTGATAATGTTCCTTATCACGTTGTATCTTCCTATTTTTTCTATTATATACACTAGTTGCTTTATTTTCAGCTATATGAAATTGTTTATTGTAAAAATCCTTCCACTGCACAAATGCACTGTCATTAATGATGTCCTCATTTAATCTTTCCACTTCACTAACTAAACTGGACAGTTTCTCATCGTTAAATTTCATTAGCAGTTTCATATAAGAAAATCCAAATCCATCAAACAATTTGTTAAATTCTTTCATAACATCAATCTTATATTCAATACCCAAAGGAAGCTTGAAAAATCTTAGTCCTTTGGGACAACTTTAAAGCTATACATTTGGCTAGATATGCATTGTCAACTTTTATATTCTTAATTTGAAATAATTTTTACCCAACACCATAATTCTTTCTTTTAAAGATTCATTTGCAAAACTCAAATGTCTCCCATCACTTACAACATAAGAATGTTCTTCCCCATTAACAAATTCGTATTCATCATGTAAAATAAGTCCATAACATCATTATTGTGGTTGTGGGCATATTTAAAGTCCCCACTTTTGTGCCCCAATGTTCTTTTAGATTTTAAATCTTTACATGGACTAGACATAATTTTATTCTGAGCAACAGTACCTTTAGTCTGCTCACTATGCACCTTTGTTGTAGCTGCATATGTTTTACATGTTGACGGCTTTTGGGACGTGCTCCTCACGTTCGCTTCATCCCTAGTGTGAAATAAACTGAAGTCGAAAAGTAAATTCAGTACCTGGTGACAATTTATGTCCATATTTGTATTCCTTTTGTTGTACACTATGGATTCTTGTAGCGAAAACCGCATGCGTCTTGCTCTACATCCATCTGCCGTTTGGGATATCCACTTGACTGCTATTGTCATTTCCTGTACATCAATAGTTTTCACATAAGGCTTTTGCTGAAGAGGTCCGTTCAGCAACTGTACCAATTATGGAACGTCCGCAATGCGACTGACTAATTCAATTAGTCTTGTAACTTCTGTCTGTAGCGTAGTGACTTCTGCCCGAAGTGACACAAAATCCTCCCTGTTCAATAAAGCTTGTGTCTCGTCTTTACCTGCCATACCAGTACAACAACTCAGAATCCAACTGCAACGAAGTACAACCAAAGCACAATACCAATACTGGAGCAGGATGAAAGGACTTGTAGCACAGCTCGAACAGTACGAACAAACAATACTTTAATAGATTAACAACTTCACAGGTTAAGCGCTTTCATCTGATACATACAGACTTCATCAGAACCGGTATTTTTGAAAATACCCATGGTTTAAATAGCAACTTTGGTAAAAACTTAACAAGCACTTAAAGAAACATAACCCTATAACACTTAAATGTAAGCTAGCCCTATGTGCACTATTAAAATTCATTACTAACACCTGTATAATACATAAAAGAGAGTATATAATACATAGCAATATCCCTCTACTCTAGTACATAATTCCTATACAATATATGTAGTATTTCAGGATCTAAATCCAAAACATACAATATGGGAGTTGCTATTGATAGATGGACCAAACATGTATATCAAAATATACCCCATTTGATAAAAGATTCCTGGGATTTTTTAGGCAAACTAACACCAGACATGTGGAGGGAAGAATTGATTTTCTTAACTATTGATGTCACGGACCTTTTTTCAAGTATACCCAAAGAAATTGGACTTGAATATTTTAGTAACAGCTTGAGGAATCATTCCAACTTGTGCTGGGACAAGATTAGCTTAATAATGGATATGATGGGCTTAGTCCTTGATTATAATTTTATATATTTTCAAAGGAATACTTTAGGCAGAGTAAAGGTGTGGCAATGGGGCCTCTTGTGCTCCCATTTTTGCTAATCTGGTCATGCTGGAATGGGAGACTGTACACCTGTTCAATAGTAGATTTTATTCAGATATTGCATTTTATGTTAGATTTTTAGATGATTTATTTATCTTATGGAAAGGTCCAAAAGAGAAAATCAGAGAATTCATTGAATATATTAATGGCACGGATTTCCTTAGCTTCACTTATAACATTAGTGAAAAGGTATTTCTTATTTAGATACATTAGCCACTCCTGTGGAGGTTTTGCATCCAGGATATACAGGAAAAACACCTTTTCAAATGATTACATAGAATACAACAGTAATCACCCACCGTACATGTTTAAAAATGTCTTTAAGGGACAATGTATCAGGCACGTATGTCATCCACTAAGGAAGTTATGGAAGTGGAATTGGGAGTTATATCTAATATGTTTAGTCAAAGGGATACCCATTAAGTATGTTGAAAGATGTGACAGATTATATTAAAAGCAATGGGGTAGTAAATATATACCACTTTAGGTAAATATTTACAAACCGAGTGGACATTCATACTAGAAATAATGATTTGGCACATGGATGTAGGAATAGAGTGTGTGTTTTAATGTACACACCTTACGTTAACCTTATCAAGGACATAGTAAAGAGGCACTGGGATTTAATAACAGTTTCTGAAAACATAGGTACAAAACTGGGGGTAACCTTATTTTGTGTATAAACAGCTCAAATATAAAAAGATTATTAGAGAAGGCGAATACTTTTGTAATACCAAAGAGAACAACAAAGGGACTACCAAATGTGGATCTTGTAAACAGTGTGGGCGGATCAATGAAGTGATAGGCACTAAACTTGAAGACATTAATAAGACATATGTGAGAAGCAGGGCAGGCAATTGTAATACTAAGCAGGTAGTTTATTTAGCTATGCATGGCCTGCCCAGCATTTTATATAGGAAAAACGGAGAGACAAATAAAAAAACGTATTTATGAACACTACTATAAAATTCAAGTTAAAGATATGAACAATGCATTGTATAAACATTTACATGAGAAAGGGCAACACCATTTCAAATTTTCCATTATTGATCAGGTAGACAATTGTATTCAAGGAGGAAATTGGAAAATGATGTTAGCATGTAAAGAAAGCAAGTGGCAAATACTCACAGATGCCACTAGGTATCCTGGTATCAATGAAAGCATTAGTATCAAACCTTTTTTAGCTATTAGCTAGCATATTTTGTATTTTGTATTTTGTATTCATATGGTAGATACAATAGGTTATTTCTCTGGATTACATGATTCATTTATTTCTTACACAATAAGTTTTATCGGATATGTTTTATTTGATACATCTATTTATTAAATGTTATTAAATGTATTTATTAAATGTATTTATTATTATATATTATATACTATATGTATTCATATCAATTTTATTAATTTTATCTATTATATTTTATCTACTACATATATTGTATAGGAATTATGTACTAGAGTAGAGGATATTGCTATGTATTATATACTCTCTTTTATGTATTATACAGGTGTTAGTAATGAATTTTAATAGTGCACATAGGGCTAGCTTACATTTAAGTGTTATAGGGTTATGTTTCTTTAAGTGCTTGTTAAGTTTTTGGCGCCAAAGTTGCTATTTAAACCATGGGTATTTTCAAAAATACCGGTTCTGATGAAGTCTGTATGTATCAGATGAAAGCGCTTAACCCGTGAAGTTGTTAATCTATTAAAGTATTGTTTGTTCGTACTGTTCGAGCTGTGCTACAAGTCCTTTCATCCTGCTCCAGTATTGGTATTGTGATGTTTAATCATACCCTCACCTCAGGCTTCATGCCCACTGAGTGGCACACAGCTACAGTTATCCCACTCCACAAGGGGGGATCCACCTTGGATCCCAGGAACTAACACCCCATCAGTCTGATGAGCCTGATCTGCAAGGCCATGGAACGTATTATCATGGAACTTATAAACAAAGACATTGGCAACCTTCAAACACTGGACCCCACACAGTTTGGGTTCATGAAGGGCCAATCTTATCTCCTGAACCTGATTGACTTCTTCAAATCAGTCTCCAGAGCCATGGATGAGGGTAAGGCAGTCCACACAGCCTATCTGGACCTTGCCAAGGCCTTTGACACCATCCCCCACTCTGGAATCATAGATAAACTTACTAAGCTGGGCATTAATCTGTACGTCACTCGATGGGTTGCTAACTGGCTTACTGACAGAACCCAAACTGTAAAAGTAGCTGACTCCAATTCCAGCCCCAGACAAGTGACAAGTGGAGTACCTCAGGGTTCAGTCCTGGGACCTCTCTTGTTTGGCATCTACTTCTCTAAAGTACAGGCCAACACTAAGGGACTCTGGCTAACAAAGTTCGCAGATGACTGCAAACTGGGAGCCATTACTGAATCCCCAAATGATGTGGATAATTTACAAAAGGACCTAACAGAAACAGATGCTTGGTGCCAAAGCCATGGGCTCAAGCTCAATGTCAATAAATGTATAGTTATCCCCTTTGGGAAAAAATATGTACCCATGAATTACCACATAGGTGGCAATACACTAAACACCGAAAGTGTGATAAGGGACTTAGGGACACAGGTGGACAGTGGTCTCAACTTCAATAACCACATCACCACAACAGTCAGGAAATCCTTCTATGTGGCACACCGCATCACTAAGGGCTTTTCCTCCAAAAAAAGGAGGTCATTGTCCCACTGTACTCCTCCCTCATTAGGCCCATTATGGAATACAATGCCCCATTTGGTATGTACCTCTCAAGACATCTGCAACAACTGGAAAGGCTGCAGAAATACCTCACTAAAAGAATCACAGGCCTAAAGCAGATGCCCTATGCTGTCCACCTTAAAAAACTCCAGCTATACTCTGTCACATATCTTCTACTCCAAGGCGATCTCTGCTTAACACACAAGGCCATGTCAAACCCAGAGCTGTTGGACATGCTACACTTAAATAAATCCCAATCCCTCAGAGCCACATGCTCCAGGGATCTAAACCTTGTCATCACAATAAACAAAACATGCTGGAGGGATAGGTTCCTGACCCAGAGACTCCCCAGACTCTGGAATAGATTGCCCTTATATGTCAAGCAGAGTGCCTCATTGGCGCTCTTCAAAAGGAACCTTGATGATTGGATGGGAGAAAGGAAA
The DNA here is from genome assembly GCF_019279795.1 of Protopterus annectens. Classification (NCBI taxonomy): domain Eukaryota; kingdom Metazoa; phylum Chordata; order Ceratodontiformes; family Protopteridae; genus Protopterus; species Protopterus annectens. Next base: position 115,432,677 of record NC_056747.1, on the reverse strand, counting down.
TTCACCCCGGGGATCACATCATTGTCCCTGCTAGACAGGGGTCCAGGGAAGTAAATAGTGTGGGAAGAAATAGCCAGGGAATTGTTATGGCAAGGCTTGTATAGGCCCTAGGGCCGATAGCCTAGTACCAACCTATGAACCTATGAATAACATTGCTGAGAGTATTGTCTCCAGCTTCCTGTTCTAATATCTTTCTCCAGCCTTCATGGACCTGCACATTATCACCTCAGTTGTCTCCTCATATAGACGTATACTGCACACATGCACCACAGTCTGTTTCCCCGCTCCCCTAGGTTTAGGCCATAGTCACTTCCTTGATTGTCTTTCTAAGACTGAATTCTGAGATTGTTTTTACTGTAATCTGCTTACTTCTGCATCTCTTGGCACAACAGTTAGTTGCTGTGGTGACCGAGTGTCCCAGCCCTGACATCTTCTCCTTTTCTACCCATTGGTTCCTGCCTTCTTCTGTTCCTGCAACAAGTTCATACCTTTCCTATCTGCAATCATATTCAGTTGTACCAACCCCAGCCCACGTCCCAGCCATCCTTATGGTTTGCGCTGGATTACTCCTTCTCCCTCTCTATTCTGCACTTTCACCTTTTTTAAGCACTTTTAGACTCTTCCTACAAGCACTACTCACTGTTTTCCACCCCTGGATCCTTCTAATATTCCATTGGTGTCATCCTCTGCTTTCTTTGCACTTCCTGTTTTTGAGCCCTCCTTTAGGCTGTCTCCATACTGGGCTACTCTCTCCTTCATCTTGTATCCAACTCATCAGATTGAGTTCCTGTCTAGCCCACTTCCTTCCAGCCGTCCAGGTGGTATTGGCTCTAACATGACCACTTCTGTCTCTGGTTTCCCTGCTGTTTGCACCTGCCCTTCTATCTTTGTTTCCTTTTCTTTGTCATCTCTTTCCTAGTTTCCCTTTCCATGTTTTCCTTTTCTTTCCTGTTTGCTGAGGCACTTACTCTTCTACTCTGAGTACTTCGACCCGCATACTCCATATAGTTATCTTTCTTTTACGTCCTCCCACCTGTCCTTTCACCTGTTCTCCATTTGTCCCTTTATCCCCAAACTCACTCTGCTATTTCTTGTCAGATTCTGCAGACTATTACCATCTTTAGCTTCCATGTTTCTTCCAGGAGCTCCCCATTCTGCAGTTCATCCACATCTGACACCTCAACTCTCTTTAGGACAACCTCCTTTTTGCCACCCTTATTACCTCCCTCGCCTTGTTTCCAACCTGTGCTGCCCCTTTCATTCTGTCTCATTCTTTGGTCCCTCTCTTTTTCCTTTTATTTTTTTGTTTTTTATTAGTTCCCAGCCAGTCGTCCCTGTATGAGATGACCTCACTGACTTGCTTGGTTTATACCAGATAAATGAAATGCTAAGAAGAGACTGCAGTACAATTTCCTATAACATGAAATTGTATTGCTTCTTTAATAGTGAACTATCTCAAAATAGCAGCTATTAGTGCATAAAATAGGCTTGATGTGAGCAGGATGTATATGAAAAACGTCCGAGACTGGGTGGCATTGTGGTTCTAGTTTAAGTAACATATAAGATGAGGACAAATCAAGAGCCACTGAGTTTGGGAGTTAACTTACTTTTTTAGGACAAGCCATAATACACGCATACATTCTGCAGTTCTCTGGTAATTCAGCTGCTTTCCAAGAATTTACACCTAAGCCAATCTTGACAAATAATTTAATGAAATTAAGTTTACTTTTTTCTTTTCACTTATCTCGTCAAACATTATGAGTTAGAAAAGGCCAAATTGAATGTAAGCAGCTAAAGTAAATATTAATTCAAAATGTATTCATCATTTAGGAGCTAAAGGGTTGAAAAAGAGTAACAAATTTCTCTTCAGATTCACAAGTTTACACTATAGTCCTCACCACTTCTTAGATACTTAAGCCAGCTGGCAATTAGGTTCATAGGTTCATAGGTAGGTACTAGGCTATCTGCCTGAAGGCATTTATAAGCCTAGCTGGAATGTGTTGGCTTTTGCCGCCCCCTTAGATTAGTTCCCTGTGCCTCTCTCCAGCAGAGCCACTGAAGTGATCCCCGGGGTAAACGTTCTGTTTCCCATCCACTCGTCAATGTTTCTCTTGAAGAGTGTTAGCGAGGAGCTCTGCCTAATGTAGATTGGAATCTCGTTCCAAAACATTGGAAGTCTCTGGGACAGGAATCTATCCCTCCAGCATGTCCTATTTATTGTTGTGGTTTAGATCCCAAGAGCGTGTGGCTCGAGGGGATAAGGTTTTCTTTAGGTGGAGCATGTCCATCAATCCTGGGTTGGACATGGCCTTGTATGTCAGGCAGAGATAATCTCTGAGTAGGCGGTATGCAGCTGAGTACAGCTGGAGATTCTTCAGTCGAGCTGCATAGGGCAACTGTTTGAAGCCAGTGATCCTCTTGTTGAGGTGCTTCTGTAGTCTTTTCAGCTATTGCAGGTGTCTTGTAAGGTACATCCCAAATGGGGCGTTGTATTCTATGATGGGTCTGATGAGTGATGGGTAGAGGGGCACAATGACCTCTTTTGATCTAGATGCAAACCCTTTTGTGATTTAGGTGGACCATATAGAAGGATTTTCTAACCACTTTGGCAATGTGATTATCAAAGGAGAGATTACTATCTACTTGGGTCCCCAGATCCCTTATTAAGTTTTCTATATTTAGGGGACTACCACCTATGTGGTAGTTTATGGGTACCTTGTTTTTTCCAAAGGGGATGACTATGCACTTTTTGGCATTTAGCTTGAGGCCATGATTTTGACACCAGGTATCTGTCTCAGTGAGACCCTTTTGGAGGATATCTGTGTCAGCTGGAGAGTCAATTATAGCCCCTAGTTTGCAGTCGTCTGTGAACTTGATCAGCCATAGTCCTCCTGTGCTTGCCTGTACCTCTGAGAAGTATATGCCAAACAGGAGGTGTCCTAGGACTGAGCCCTGGGGAATGCCACTTGTAACTGTTTTAGAGCTCTCACAACTCTCACCATGTGGGTTCTGTCTGTGAGCCAGTTAGCAACCTATCTTGTGGCATAGGGGTTTATGTTCAGGCTGGTGAGCTTGTCTATAATACCAGAATGGGGAATGGTGTTGAAGGCCTTTGCGAGGTCTAGGTAGGCTGTGTGTACCACCTTTCCCTCATCTATAGCCTTGGTAACTGTCTCAAAGAAGTCCACCAAGTTTAGGAGGCAGGATCTGCCCTTAACAAAGCTGAACTGGGTAGGGTCCAGTGTTTGGAGGTTCCCAATATCTCTGTTATTGAGTTCCATGATGATGCGCTCCATAGCCTTGCAGACCAAGCTAGTCAGGCTTATAGGGCGATAGATCCTGGGGTCTGTTGTAGCTCCACCTTTGTGGAGCAGAATAACTGTTGTTGTGTGCCACACTATGGGTACATAGCCTGTGGAAAGGTGGAGTTTGAACAGTGTGTTTAGGTGAAGGGTTAGTTCGTCTTCGAGCTCATGTAGGACACAGCCTGGGATACCATCTGGTCCTATTGATGCTGTGTTTTTGGCTTTGGAGAGGGCTGTTTTAACCTGAGTGTCTATGATTGCAGGGACTCTACATTCTTCTGGTATGGTTATGGGCCCTTTTGGGGGTGAGAGGGGGGTGAAGTTTGCACTGAACCTGTCTGCCAGGATGTTGGCGATATCGGTCAGTTCAGTGTATTTTGTGCCATTATGCACTAACTCTGAGCAGATCTGAGCATTGCCACTTAGATTCTTGACATAGCTAAAGAATGTCTTGTGGTTATCTTTGGAGTCATTGGCAATTTTTCTTTCGAAGCTCACCTTGGATGATTTTATGACGGATCGTATTTTCTTGCTGATACTGATCAGGGATATCTTCCCTTCTTGGGATTTTACTCTTTTCTGGACTAGTTTCCTCCTTCTGTTGTATAGCTTGTTTATGGCAGGGGTCCACTAGACTGGTTTCATTTTCTTGGAGGAGTGAGTCTTGGTTTTGCTTGAGATAGCATGATCCATGCATTCTTGTAGGTGCCCGTAGAATGCATTAGTAAAGGATTTTGCAGCTTGGACAGCATTATCCTTTAGCATGGGGGCTTTGAAATTTTCCACCTCGGTCTTAAGTAACATGAAGTTTGCTTTTGAAAAGTTATTCACAGTGGTTTCCTTGTCCGGGGGTGGGGGTGGAATGTGGATATCCAAAGTGATTTGTTTATGGTCAGATCTAACCAGCGAGGGGTTGACCTCTAGTGTGGAACACTGGTCACCCATGTTGATGATGACCAGGTCCAATATGTTGTCACCTCTGGTGGGAGTGTTGACCAGTTGATCCAGGGCATTTGAGTTTATAAATTCTAGCAAATGTTGGGCAAGGGAGTTAGTACTTGAGTAGTTCTCCCAGTTAATGTTTGGGTAATTGAAATCATCCAATATTAGGGTGTTTGGTAGGACCTTTATGTTTCCCAGTGTTTCCAGAAACATGGAATGGGGATTCTGGGACATGGTGGGTGATCTGTTGCTAGCTACAATTTGAATTGCAGTTTTGCCCATTGTTAGTTGCACATGGATGATCTCTGAAGCATCGTGCTGTGCCACTAACCTGGAGGTGTGGGTATCCTTGATGAATATGGATACGCCTCCGCCTTTTGTATTTCAGTCCGGGTTCTGTGGCCAAAATGTATGGTATGAGCTGTAGCCTGGTAGTGCTGGGGTACTCTCTGGAGCCTTAAACCAGGTTTCTGTTACTGCACATATATCGATTTTCTCCATACTGAGGAGTGCCTCGAGTGCGTGCATTTTGAAATTTAGATTTTTGGCATTGAGTAGCATTATCCTCAGTTTTTTTGCTACTTGTGCTATTTACAGTGGTGGGTTTGTCTTTTGAGCCTTGCCTAAAAAAGGCACTATGGGGGTGGCAAGAGCCTTGGCCAGTATTTGAAAGCCTAAGGGTGACATGTGCAAGCCATCTGTAGTGAAGCAGTGTGGCTTTTCCAGCATGTCATCCCAGCCGGACAGACACTGGATCCCCTTTGAATGACACCAGAAACTTAGCCAATTGTTGATATTGATAATTTTTTCTTTATACCATGGTATCATTCTTGGTGAGGGCAGAATGCTACTCAGGGTCAGGGTCATAGCGGCCTGGGCTACGTGATCAGAGAGCTCTTCCATCTCTTTTCATGTAGTCCAGGGAGGTATGGCTCAGGTTGTTCACACCAACATGGACAATGGCAGAGTTGCATTTGTACTTTTTCTGGAGTGACATGAGTGCTTGTGTTATGTGGTGGATCCTGGCACCCAACAGGTGGCTAACAGTAACCTTCTCCTTATTCAGCTTAATGAGTGGGACGTCAGTGTGCCTGACTATAGAGTCACCTATTACTTGTATGTTGGGTATGTTATTTTGCCTTAAGGGCTATGATTGCGTGGCACACTGGTTTTGTGAAGTATGTTTCATGGTTTGTGTTGGGGGGGTGGAGGTTGCCTGGATGTCTGCTTTGGAGGTCTCTGTTGCTTTTGCAGATTTTTATTTAGAGCCTCTGAGTATGTTTTCATGTATTTATGTGTGTTTTTTGCTGGTGCTGGTTTAATGGGTCTATATGAGACTGGTGGTGTGATGCAAGTATTTTTCTTCTCTTTTTGACTGTCTGATCCAGTCTTGGGTTGACAGAGCTTAGCCTCCAGTTTGGCTGTATAATTGCATCTCTTGCATGTATTAGTGTTTGGTGGTAGGAGGAGAGGGTTGTCTGTGTACATGAGGCAGTTGTAACATTGCCTCAAAATGCCCAGATTCACCAGTTGGACTGGAGAATACACCTGAAACTGCCATTTGGACATGCCTGGATAGGTACAGTGAACTGTTTTACTGAATGGCTGGTAAGGTCGAATAGAGAGCCTTGTCCTTCTGTACAGTATATGGGGGTCTAGTGCTAGGGTTTATAAGTGCTTGCTATGAGTTTTGAGCAAGTGCCGGGCTGAGAAATGAATGGCTTGAGTGCTTAATATTCAAGTTACTTTTAGAAATAGTTTAGTAAAAATAAGGCTTGCATTTCTGCCTTAACTTGTCTAGCTGATTTAGAGGACGAAGGTCCTGTGGTCTAGTGGTGCAAGGTTTGATTCCCTCAGCCACCACTGTCTCACTGTGTATCTCTGAGCAAGACACTTAACCAGATGCCTCTCCTGAGCTGTCTGAAAAAGGTCCATGGAAATCAGTGCTCTACCCTGGAAAATAAATAAATAAAAAAAGCTTCCTTCAGAACTTCAGAAAAAAATGAAATCAGAATGTGCTTATTAGGGTGCAGATCACTTGTCTTCTAGCAAAAGTATATTTTTCCACATTGAATTCCAATTGCATATGACTAGATTTGCTGTTTTGTATGATTTTGACAATGACAAATCATGTTTAGCTATATCAGTGTACATAAAAATGTCTGAACAGCCAAATATCATTGATGTTAATTGGAAAAAAAGTTGACATGCAACTACGCATGTCCCAGGATGTAACCTCAGAGCATGCACCCATAAAAAAATGCTTTTGCAGGGGTCAAGCTCCTTAGTACTTCCCAATGTTAGGGGTTAAACACTATATATATTTTTGTAGGTCAGTGCATGTTGATTCCAGAGGTAAAATTTTGTCATTATGTGTCATTCTTTGGGACCTGAATGACTATATATGGATCAACTTTAATGCACAATCACATGACATTTTTTAACCAATGAGGCTTATCTATATTTCATGCCCATTTAGTAGTATTCTTTAATGCACATCCACTAGTAGATTCTTTCTTCTGTCTTTGCATTATTCAAAATGTTCTGTATTTTTTTTCATTCAAAATCATCATTTTCTGTCAGTATTTATTTGCCAAATGAATATTGACAAATATAGCTACCTGAATTTCACCAAGGTCTTTACCTCAATTACACACAGGCAGCTGCTAGGAGAGCTGAAAGCAATGGAGTTGGAATCCAGATTAGGGGAAATGTATTGCTGCACGGGTAAATGGTAGGACACAGACTACGTGGTGAGAGAGATGATGTCAGGAATAAAGTGACAGTGCACGATGGGTGTTCATCATGGATCCAGTGCTTCTCAATGGGTTTGTCTCAGATGTGACAGATAGCGCATGATAAGTTTTCATCATGGATCCAGTGCTTCTTAATGTATTTGTCTCAGATGTGACAGATAGCGCACGATAGGTGTTCATCATGGATCCAGTGCTTTTCAATGGGTTTGTCTCAGATGTGACAGATAGCGCATTATAGGTTTTCATCATGGATCCAGTGCTTCCCAATGTGTTTGTCTCAGATGTGACAGATAGTGCAAGATAGGTTCTTATCATGGATCCAGTGCTTCTCAATGTGTATGTCTCAGATGTGACATATAGCGCATGATAGGTGTTCATCATGGATCCAGTGCTTCTCAATGTGTTTGTCTCAGACGTGACAGATAGCGCATGATAGGTGTTCATCATGGATCCAGTGCTTCTCAATGTGTATGTGTCAGACGTGACAGCGCATGAGAGGTGGTCATCATGGATCCAGTGCTTTTCAATGTGTTTGTCTCAGAAGTGACAGATAGCGCATGATAGGTGTTCACCATGGATCCAATGCTTCTCAATGTGTTTGTCTGAGAAGTGACAGATAGCGCATGATAGCTGTTCATCATGGATCCAGTGCTTCTCAATGTGTTTGTCTCAGAAGTGACAGATAGTGCACGATAGGTGTTCATCATGGATCCAGTGCTTCTCAATGTGTTTGTCTCAGACGTGACAGCGCATGATAGGTGTTCATGATGGATCCAGTAATTCTCAATGTGTTTGTCTCAGATGTGAGAGCACATGAGAGGTGTTCATCGTGGATCCACTGCTTCTTAATGTGTTTGTCTCAGATGTGACAGCGTGCGATAGGTGCTCATCATGGATCCAGTGTTTCTCAATTTGTCTTAGACGTGATAGATAGCGTACGCTAGTGCTTCTCAATGTGTTTGTCTCAGACGTGACAGATAGCACAATCTGAAGTAGCTAACTTCATTTGTGTAGCAACCTATGGGTATGAGCTGGCAGTTTTCAACAGCTTAGATCTGAGCTCCTAGCTCCTCCCCTACCCATAAACCCCTGCCAACCCTGACTGACCTCAGATCTAGTTTGCCGCACTTGTCGTCAGCAGCTGGGTTTTCGAGCTCCAGGCTTGGTCGTTAGTTTGTGAGAAAAAATAAAAATGTTTTATTCTTTTCTATCCCTTTAGTGTGAGTGTGGTGTGTTTAGATCCCTTTGGTCTGTAAACCCTAGTGTTAACTCTACTTTAGTTATAATTTTCCCTCCCTCTCCCTCGCTGGTTCGTCAGGGTCTGTGTGCGTGTGTTGGGGCCTAACGAGTGTGTCCTCCTTAGCTTAAAATGTCTGAGACCCCAAAACCAATCTTTTTCAAATGCACCGAGTGTGGCAATAAGTTTTCACCGGCTGATAGCCACACTCGGTGTGTTCTGTGCCTTGGGGTTGGACACCTATCCTCTGGGTGTTCCATCTGTGCGGCGTTCAACCCCAGGGCACTTAAGGACCGGAGATCTAAGCTGATCCTGGCGGGTCTCTTGCCCCCAGATTCAGCTTCGGCCTCCGGTCCTACAGTGGCTTCCACCGCGGTTTCGGCGGTGGCCACTCCTGCCTCTCTCCCCCCGGCCGGGACTCAATCTCCTGCTGTAGGCCCGGAGGAGAGGGAGGCCAGGAAAGACAAAAGGAGGGAGAAGCACCACAAGCGGAGGACCGAGGCCTCTGCGTCGCCCCCCCCGGCTAAGCGGTCTTCTCCCTCCAGGGCTTCCCGGTCTCCTCCCTCTCGGATCCAGTCTCCATGTTTTTCACTGGGTCCTGAGGAGGAGACCCGATCTCCTTCGAGGTCATCAAGGCGGCACTCCCATCCCGCCTCAGTGGCCTTGTCGAGATCCACTCGCAGCCTTACTAATGCAGATTTGGACTGGATGATGCGAAGGTTCCTCCAGGCCCAACTGCAGATGGGAGTGCTCCTGCCTCCCCCCCTCCGGGGGGGAGCTCAACCCCTTTCTTTGCCCCGATAGCTCCTTCTCCATCCCGCTTCCCAGATTCGGAGCTTTCAGAGCCGGGCAGCCTTGGAACCAGGGGGGGTTGGCACCGACAGTCTCAGGTACTTCGGCGCCGATGCTTCCCTCGAGCCTGTTGGGTCCGTTTTTGTCGGATCCAAGCTGTCAGAGCCAAGGGCTGAGCTTCGGTTCCGAGGGTTTCAGTATGCCTTCGGCGCCATCCAGGTCGGAGCATACTGGCTCATCGGATCCGATCGCTTCGGCGCCGGCCCCGGTCCACCTGTCGCATCTGAGTGAGGGTCTGCTCTCAGATCCCAGAGAGAGCGGCTCTCCCTTGGAGTTTGACATGGTGGAGAGGGGTCTGTCGACTGCTTCCAGGCCCCCGGTCCTTGCCACGGCTCCACCCCGCACTCCTTCTCTGTTGGGCCCGACTTCCATCACCCGGCCCCAGGGACAGCCTGCTTTGACATCCCAGGTCGTTCCTTTGGAACAAGACATTGCTGGTGAGACCTCCTTGGACAGCCCCCCCCCCCCCGAGGAGGTTCCTCACAAGCGAAAGTGCAAGAGGAGGCACCTGGACTCCCCCGAGTCCTTGACTGAGGACACGGATTTGGAGGAAGGGGAAGGGTCCCCAAGATCACCCCCCGAAGATGTCTCTTTTGGTGACATCATGGAGATGCTCAGGATAAGGTGGGGGTGGTCTGCCCCAAAGCCTACCTCGGACGAATCTGTGTTCCTGGAGGTGTTTGAAGCAGGCCTGTCTACCTCTTGGGTGTCCTCTCCGGCCGACCCCCTGGTAGATTTGATTACTACCAGGGCATGGAAGGAGCCGGACACTGTGGAGCCAGTCCCCAAGCACCCGGATAAAATTCTTAGCCCCCCCCTCCGGCAAGTCCCATTGGAGTAAGGGTCCCCCTGTAGATGCCATGTTGGTGGCGGCAGCCACCAAGAGGGAATTAGCTCAGGAGAGTCCCTCGGTCCACCCCCCGAGCAAGGAGTCTCGGTCCATGGACCGTTTAAGGAAGCAGGTTTTTAGTTCAGCTACCTTCTCTGTGAGGTCACTGAACTACATGGCACATGTTCTTCGACTGCAGCGGGACCTTATCAAAGAGTGCGCTGCGTCTCCCCCAAGTCCATGTCGGCGGAGGACAAACAATTGCACTCCACCCGGATGGCCACTCTCCGATCTATATCAAACACCTCTATGCGGCTACTGCCCATGCCATGGAAGGAGCCGCTAGAGCCAGCAGAGCGGGCCATGTCATGAGACGTCAGGCCTGGCTCTGTCACTGTGATTTTGCGGAACCCTTCAAGGCATCTCTCGCTAATGCCCCTTTCGATGGTTCTGCCCTTTTTGGCAAAACCGTTCGCAATACTTTGGTCCAGAGTGAGAAGGATGGGAAGACGTTGTCTGCCATCGGAGTCTGCTTCTCTGCTCCCCAGAGGTCCTTCTCCAAGAACCAAAAGGGACAGAAGAAGATGTGGTTCCGGAAGTCACAACAGTCCTGTCCCGTTCCGGACTTCCAGCCCTTCCGCGGCAGAGGAGGGCAGGGTGGACACTGCCCTAGAGGCAGAGGGGGCCCGAGGAACTTTGGATCCAGAGAGCCTTTCTTGGACCAACCCACGCAACACCCCTGAGGGGTTGCCCGACTGCTCCACTCTGGAGGCAGTCGGGGGGCATTTCTCGAAGCACCTAGCAGCTTGGGAGTCCATCACAACAGACCGCTGGGTGCTTCGCATCATATCCAGAGGATATCAGATCCCCTTCTCTGTTTACCCATGCAGCCTCAGATACCTCCCAGATGTCCCACCCGATCAGAGGGAGGCCGCAGCAATGGAAATACAACAGTTGCTGGAAAAAAGAGCCATCCAACATGCCCCCCCAGACCAGTGCGGGTCAGGTTTTTACTCCAGGTTCTTCTTGGTGCCAAAAAAGACGGGGGACTTAAGACCAATCCTCAACCTCTCCCCCTGAACCTGTCAGTAAACAAAGAGAAATTCCGCATGGTCACCCTTCAATCCATTCTCCCCCTCTTGCGGGAAAACGACTGGATGTGCTTTATAGACCTCAAGGATGCGTACTACCACATTCTGATGGAGAGGTGATCCAGAAGGTTCCTCCGCTTCCGGCTAGGAGCCAGTCATTACCAATTCAGGGTCCTACCCTTTGGTCTCACCACAGCCCCCATGGTGTTCACCAAAGTGTTAGCGGTGATAGTGGCCCACCTGAGGCTCCAGGGAATTCAGGTTTTCCCATACCTGGACGACTGGCTCCTGACCACCCCAACAAGGCATTTACTCTGCGCAGCCAGAAACTACTTTCTTCATTTAGCTCCCCGGCTGAGGATCACTATCAACATAGAGAAGTCGTCTCTTGCCCCGTCTCAGACCATAGACTTCATAGGGGCCAGATTAAACACAAACAAGCTCCTAGCCTTTTTGACCACGGACTGGCAATGAATCCTGAGGCTACATGTGTGGGCCATTATACAATCCCCAGCTCCTCCAGCGGAATTGGTCCTGAGGGCTCTAGGTTCAATGGTGGTGGCAATTAATCTATTGCCAATGGCACATTTGAACAGGAGGGTCTTACAATGGACCCTCCAAGTCCAGTGGTCCTTTCTTCAATATCCTCTCAGCCATCCCGTTTCCCTCAGCAGGGCTTGCAAGAGGGCCCTCTTATGGTGGCTCCAATCTCCGGACCTCCAGGAAGGATGCCCCTTTTCTATGGTCCCTCCCCTAGCCACGGTGACCACGGATGCCTCCCGTCTCGGGTGGGGGGGCATTATTCGGGCAGGACAGTCCAAGGCACATGGGACCTCACGGAGACTTCATTGCATATCAATGTCCTAGAGATGAGGGCAGTGCTGTTGGCATTGGAAGCACTTCAGGACCTTCTTCCTGTAGGAACGATTGCGATTCAGACGGACAACATGTCTGTTGTCTGGTACATCAATAAACAAGGAGGAACCAGGTCTTACCCACTTTGTCGAGAGGCCATGAGGGTGTGGGAATGGGCGATCTCCACCAACCATTTCCTCATAGCAACGCACATTCCGGGGTGGTCCAACATCCTAGCGGACAGACTAAGTCACACCATGCTGTTATCATATGAGTGGTCTCTGAATCTCAAGGTAGCGAATCAGATTTTCGCTGAATGGGGTCAACCCTGTTGCGATCTCTTTGCCTCTCCCTCAAACACAAAATTTTACGACTACTTCGCTCTCATCCCCCCCCGGGGAATCTCCGAGAGACGCTCTGGTGCATGCTTGGCCTCCCGGTCTACTTTATGCTTACCCTCCTCTTCCTCTGATGCTAAAGTTTTTACAGAAAGCCAGTCGGTTGGGGAGCAGGATCATCCTCATTGCCCCATTCCGGCCTCATCAAAGCTGGTTTCCTTACCTTTGGTCTCATCTGGTGAATCCTCCTTGGATTCTAGATCCCCTTCCGGATCTCATATCCTACCCCCTAGATCTCCCAGTCCCGAACCTGGACAATCTGAAGCTCACAGCTTGGCTGCTCCAGTTCCACTCATAGCTAGGACTCCCGGTATCTCTTCCCCTGTTAAAGCTATCCTAGTAGCAGTGCACAAGCCTTCTACTAGAAAGGTCTATAGTAGCAAATAGAAGCGTTTCTCCATTTGGGCGGAACGTCGAAATTTGGATCCTTTTACAGCTCCTTTGCCCACTGTATTAGACTTCCTGTCAGGGCTGTTTCATCAGGGGGCTAGCTCCTCCACAGTCAAGGTTCAACTAGCAGCTATCTCTCATTATCACGTGGGAAATGAACTGGGCCCTTTGATCACCACGAAATTGTGTAAGATCTTTCTGAAGGGCACCTTTCTGCTCAGACTCCCAGTGAAGGATGTAGTCCCTCCTTGGGATTTAACGCTGGTGCTTCAGGCCTTGACAGCTCCCCCGTTTGAGCCTGCAGCTTCAGTAGATCTTAAATTCTTGTCATGGAAAATGGCCTTTCTTGTCGCTATCACCTCGGCTCTAAGGGTCTCTGAACTACAAGCCCTCTGTGTAAAACCCCCATACTTGACTTTTCACAAGGATAGAGTTTACCTCAGGACCAATCCCTCTTTTCTTCCCAAGATTGCGTCTGAGTTGAATATTAATCAGTCCATTAACCTACCAGTCTTTTTTCCTAATTACCTAATCAAAGGGGAATACAAATTACACTCACTGGATGTGCATAGACAACTTCGCTTCTACATCCACAGGACATCTGGTCATAGGCAATCTGACCAGTTGTTCATCTCCTTTGCTAAATTTAACTTGGGTAAATCTGTGTTTAAAGTCACGCTGTCTAGATGGATTTCACAGTGTATCCTTTTAGCATATGAAAGTTCTGGCAGGCCCGCACCTCAGGGAGCCCATGCCCACTCTACTCGATCTATGTGTACCTCTGCGACCTTTAGAGCTAGAGTCTGTTTGGATGATATTTGCTCGGCAGCCACTTGGGCCTCATCTCATACCTTTATCAATCACTATAAATTGGACATTATCTCCAGAGGGAGAGCATCCTTTGCCTCTGCAGTGCTCCGGAACATCCTTCCATGAAGGCCGGCCAAGGTTCAGGTAGCTGGGGACTCTGTCCCATAGGTTGCTGCACAAATGAAGTTAACTACTTCAGATTAAGAAGTTATGTACTCACCATAATGTTCCATCTGAGTAGGTAAACTTCATTTGTCAGCAACCGTCCCTCCCTCCTGCCCCCTCACCTTCGGATGTTTTTTCATACTCAGGTTTACACGGTGTGTTACCTATTTTATATTTGAGAGTAATTATCTTCAAGCAGTATTTGCTTTGGGCAAACTCGATCTGAGGTCAGTCAGGGTTGGCAGGGGATTATGGGCAGGGGGAGGAGCTTGGAGCTTGGATCTAAGCTGTTGAAAACTGCCGGCTCGGATCCGAAGTCGGATCCGATTCCCATAGGTTGCTGACAAATGAAGTTTACCTACTCAGATGGAATGTTATGGTGAGTACATAACTTCTTATTCATCATGGATCCAGTGCTTCTCAATGTGTTTGTCTCAGACGTGACAGCGCGCGATAGGTGTTCATCATGGATCCAGTGCTTCTCCATGTGCTTATCTCAAAAGTGACAGATAGCACATGATAGGTGTTCATCATAGATCCAGTGCTTCTCAATGTGTTTGTCTCAGATGTGACAGCGCATGATAGGTGTTCATCATGGATACATTGCTTCTCTATGTGTTTGTCTCAGACATGACAGATAGCGCACAATAGGTGTTCATAATGGATCTAGTGCTTCTCAATGTGTTTGTCTCAGATGTGACAGGTTGCGCACGATAGGTGTTCATCATGGATCCAGTGCTTCTCAATGTGTTTGTCTCAGAAGTGACAGATAGCACACGATAGGTGTTCATCATGGATCCAGTGCTTCTCAATGTGTTTGTCTCAGAAGTGACAGATAGCACACGATAGGTGTTCATCATGGATCCAGTGCTTCTCAATGTGTTTGTCTCAGACATGACAGGTTGCGCACGATAGGTGTTCATCATGGATCCAGTGCTTCTCAATGTGTTTGTCTCAGATGTGCCTGAAAGAAAAGAGAACAGAATCAGCTGTAAGATGGTGCAAAATCATAATACCTTGATTACTTAAACCTCAAATCTTTCCCCATTTATTTTATGTCTCTTTTAACTGTAATCTTTCTCACAACTAATATACAATAATCCATCTCCTATTTAAATTGCCTCTACCCCTCTCCATAGGTTCTTTGGTATATACCTGGCTAGCTGCCCTTGTGGGCCATTTTAAGCCTAGCCAGTTTCCCTTTTTGTGCTCAAAATAACTTATCCCATTTGGTTAGAGATCAACCTTACCCATCCCATGGCTGATAATTGTGTGTTACCCCTAATGAGAATAACTGGGATCATGCCATGGATAATGTGACTTGACTCATGTATGGGATAAAGCAGTTAGGAGCTGCCTCTGTCCAGTATTAGTACTTGGGGCCATCCTGGGGTAAATTTTCTGTTTCCCATCCATAGATCCATGGACAGGGATGAATTTTGTTTTCTTTGGATGGGGATTCTGGGACAGGTGGAGAAGGAGTGAGGGAGCCAAAAGGGATGAAAGGGAGAGCTAGGAGGACAAAGGGATGGAAGGGAGAGCTAGGATGACAAAGGGATGGAAGGGAGAGCTAGGAGGACAAAGGGATGGGGATGGAAGGGAGAGCTAGGAGGACAAAGGGATGGAAGGGAGAGCTAGGAGGACAAAGGGATGGAAGGGAGAGCTAGGAGGACAAAGGGATGGAAGGGAGAGCTAGGAGGACAAAGGGATGGAAGGGAGAGCTAGGATGACAAAGGGATGGAAGGGAGAGCTAGGAGGACAAAGGGATGGAAGGGAGAGCTAGGAGGACAAAGGGATGGAAGGGAGAGCTAGGAGGACAAAGGGATGGAAGGGAGAGCTATGGTGATTGTCTCCTTCTGCTATCAAGCAAATCTGGTGTAATGTATGACAGATAAACTCAGAACAATACTCCTACAGCAGGTTACTTTGCACACTGGAACAAAACTAACAGAGTGCCAATATTTTGCTAGTTTTCTACAAATTAGGGAATATCTTCTTTTATATATAGCCAAGGTACCAGCTAAGATCTGCATCATTTTTTCACCATTTTATGCCTAATTCATTCTCTAAAACATAGACTTTTTAAAATGTATTTCCATATAAAATTAAAGTGTATTAGTATTATTAGTCCATGCATCATGGCATCTAATGAGTTACATGCCACAATGCACTTTTTTGTTTTCCTTCCTCGTTTATTAGGGCCACTTTTTAATATTTATTTAACATTTGTTAACTGGGAAAGTCTGACTTGGAACAAAGGCAATTTTCAGCAGAGGCCTGGGGAGAAATGTTCCAGATGCATGTCTTTGTAATGTGAGAGGAAACCCAGACAAATGCAGGAAGGACATGCAGACTTCAAACAGAAGGAACCACAGCCGAGAATTTAACCAGGGAACCTCTTGTTATGAGACAACAATGCTACCGCTGCACCACTGTGCCACCCTGTTCTAATTCAATTGAAAAACAAACAAATCTGTTAATAAAAAGTTTAGTATTTCTCCCTCTGCGACATCACTGTAGGAATACTGTGAACTACATCTATAGACTTTAATGGATGCATCTCTGTGCATGTGCGTTGGTGTACCCATTAAAGTCTATGGAAGTAGCTCAGACTTTCCCTACACTGATGCCACTGAAGTTAAAGTTTGCATTTTACCTTTTGTAACAGGCTAATAGGTTTAGAGGTATTTTTCAAAAAAATTTTTCTCCCACAGAGTGCAGCTGCAAACATTTGCCCATGGGGAGAAATGGAGATCTACAGTTTCTCTATGATATACAATGGTTGAAAAGTAAGTAAATGAACATGGCCATCACACTTTATTGTACTGGATGGTACTTGTACTAGACATAATACCACTGAGGTCAACATTAGCAACAGCCTTAATTCAGGCGACATTGTGCTTCAGGAAACATGACTTAGTGGTTAAATTTGCTACACTGGTCATAACAAATCACTATTTGTAATCAATTGCAATAAATTCTTTCCATTTATTCTTGCTTATAGGTTCATAGGTTCATAGGTTCATACTAGGCTATCTGCCCTAGGGCATTTATAAACCTAGCCAGAATGTGTTTGGCTTTCGCCACCTATTTTAAATTTATTTTGCTATGCCCTTTTTCGAGGTTAGTATACTGTGCCTCTGTCTAACAGTGACACAGAAGTGATACCCGGGGTAAACCTATGATCTCCCATCCACTCATCAAGATTCCTCTTGAATAGAGTCAATGAGGGACTCTGCCTAACCTGGACTGGGATTTTATTCCAGAGTGAAGGGAGCCTCTGGGTTATGAATCTGTCCCTCCAGCATGTCCTATTTATTTCACTGCTGAGGTTCAAGTCTCTCGAGCGCGTAGCTCGATGGGATTTGGATTTTCTGAGGTGCAGCATGTCCATTAATTCTGCTTTGGACATGGCTTTATACGTCAGGCACAGATCGCCTCTGAACAGGCGGTATGCCACTGAGTAGAGCTGGAGTTTCTTTAACCGGGCAGCATATGGCATCTGTTTGAGCCCTTTGATCCTCTTGGTGAGGTACTTTTGGGGTCTTTCCAGTTGCTGCAGGTGTCTGCTAAGGTACATCCCAAAATGGGCATTGTACTCAATTATGGGCCTGATGAGGGATGAGTAAAGAGGCACGATGACCTCCCCTGATCTAGATGTGAATCCCTTCATGATTAGGTGGGCTATATAAAATGTTCTTCTAACCACTTTGGCCATGTGGTTGTCAAATGAGAGATTGCTATCAACTTGGGTCCCCAGGTCCCTAATTACTTCTTCTGTACTTAATGGATTACCACCTATGTGGTAATTTGTGGGCACTTTGTTTTTGCCAAAGGGATGACTATACACTTTTTGGAATTTAGCTTGAGGCCATGGCTCTGGCACCATTTGTCTGTTTCTATGAGGCCCTTTTGGAGGATGCTTGTGTCGGCTGGAGAGTCGATTATGGCGCCCAGTTTGCAGTCATCTGCGAACTTGGTCAGCCACAGTCCTTCCGTGTTGGCCTGTACCTCCGAGAAATATATACCAAACAAGAGAGGTCCCAGGACTGAGCCTTGTGGGACACCACTTGTAACTGGTTTGGAGTCTGACATGGCTCCAGCAATTCTAACCATGTGGGTTCTGTCCTTGAGCCAGTTTGCAATCCATCTAGTGACATAGGGGTTTATATTTAAGCTGGTGAGCTTATCTATAATGCCCGAGTGGGGTATTGTATTGAATGCCTTTATGACTTGTTTAGAAATGCGAAAAGCTTTTCTGAGCCCCTTATATCCTAATGTCTTGAATTCTGAAAGAGCAACCACTTTAATTTCGAAATCTACATATTTTCCAAGGCTCATGTTAATCCGCCCTCTACTCAGTCGTATTAGTTACTATAGCTCAAGTAATTTGCATTTTGCAGCCATTACTGTATTTTCTTGCTGTATTTAAATGTTGAGTGATGCATTGTGATTTTGTCAGCGGAATCACATACTATTGTTATCTTCTTGTATCACGTATGGAATATTTTTTTTTGTCATGAATGTTGTTGCGTGGTCCCTACACCTTTAATAATAATAATAATAATAATAATAATAATAATAATAATAATAATAACAAAAGGTCCTAGGGTTTTACATATGGTATAATAAGAGTTGTATTGCTCAGCCAGCCTTGTAATTATCCAGTTAACTGTGTGCTTTGTCATTTACTTAAGGAGGGGGAAATGCACTGCAGACTTATTTCTACTTGGTGCTTGTCTTTTAGGTCAATCCAAGGGAGAATAATTCTTTAGCTGTAAAAGATGAATTCCATATCCCTAATCAGTGTCATACTGCATTATGTTTGGAATGCTAATTCTACATTACGGGCAGCTGAAGGCCTTAATCCATTTAAAGACTTTCTGACAACAGAGTTATATGGTTACAGGTTTAACTCTATACACTCCATATGGCTTCATGGAGACTTCCTAATAAAGCAAATAAAAAGAATGTAGGTTTGACATGTTTTGTTCACTGTTCACTTAGTACATTTATAGACCCACACAGTATCACACCAGTGCTATACAGGTAATGTATTTTTTGTTATAATTACATTGTCATGGCTTTTACTGCCAGAGTGTACCACAATTATAGGAACTGTTTCTATTATTTTCCATTTGTCTGTTTGCTGCGTCTGTATTTGTACTGCAAGTTTCAGAGAAAAGGCTAGCATTGTTTATCAACAATTTGTCTGTAGAACCCTTGAAATGATATATTTTTGGCTTTGTCACTGCTTGTCTACAGAAGCTGTACATTAAATTTCCTTCCTGACTATGTCTGCAGACATGAGCAAAGGCTTTAAGCAGTTCTTGTTGCACGTACTTAGCACTGTCCTGCAGAAAATGTAGACACACCATTTTCTAATAATGCAATTTGCAGGAGCATGACACCAACATCACCAGAGCTTCTAATGTGCACTGTTTGCAAAAAAGCTGATTATTTCTTTGTTTTGTTTTGTTAATTTGGCTGGTCCCTCTGTGTCAAAAGTTCTTTTACAAGGGTAGACCTGAAGACAAATGTTCTACCAGTAGTTATAGTTTTCTATGTATTTATACATTACAAAGTGTGTGAGTACATATCACGTGCAGCCATTTATGAAAAGATGAGAGAAAAGTACCATTTGTAAATAATTTGTATGTAGGAACAAGACAGAGACATGCAATGTTAGGCTTTTGGAATACTTAAGGGCATGGGTGTATTAAAATGGAATAAATGTTTTGCAATTAAAGGTAATTTGGATGAAAGGAATTCTGCTTCAAAAATCTGATCTGAACTTTGGTGAACCACAGTTTTTAAAGATTATTTTGGGGGCTATGCCACCCACATTGTACATTGGTAGCGGTGCCTTCTGTACAACAGATATTAGTATAACTAATTCTGGAATTACTGCAGTTTGGGGGGGGTTAAAGATAAATCACCCTTTCTGCTATCACCTCAGTTGAACTAAAGTATTTTTTGCTTAAATTGTCCAAAAGCCAATATTTAAGCCAGATTATCATAAATTGCATTACCTGTGCCTTAACAGTTTCTTGCATTGTCACTTTATAAAAAATTAAAAACTTCTAAAAAATACATAAAATTGAAAGAAGTGTTCAGTTTTGGAGTAACTTATTTATAGTACTTCCTCTGTGATTTGCAGTCGCAAACCCCACTCAAACCCTGCCTCCAGCATTACATCTCACCAAGAATGACATAAATACATAGGCAATGAATATTCATGAGATTCATGAGATAAGTATTTCTCATGAATATTCAATGTGTATATCTGCACCAAAAGGTATTTGAGTTTCAGGCTTCATATCCTTCAGAGAATGCACACTAATGCAGTTCTGGCTATTCTAGCAATGTCCTAAGTTTATAATTATGGAACAACTACTTATTACCCCACGTAGGGGGTCTAATCCATACCGCTCAACCTCTTAACACAAGAAATCTGGACAAGGCCTAAAATAATGGGGGGGACAAAGGCCCAAAAATAGGGACAGATGTTAAATATTGTACTTGTAAACTTAGAAAGCTGCTAGAATAGCAAGCTTTGTGTTGGCATGCATTTTCTGAAGGAAATAAAGTCTGAAACACAAATATATGTCACCATTTGTTCATTATTTAGTGACTTCATTCCTCTGTGATTTGTCAGAAAAGCACAGATTTAAGAGGAACAGACCAATTATTTGAGGCAAAAATCTGGACATTCTGTAAAAATCTGTACAGCTGAGAGGTATAATCTCATTTGTCTTTCCCATTTCTGTGTAAAATGGTATGTATGAGAATCACCCCACCAAAGACCATCCTCAAAATATAGGTAGCAGCAGAAGAGAGTTAGGTCAGTTGTTGGAGCAATATTAGGGTTACCACCTGTCCCACTTTGCAATGGACCAGTTCCTCTTTGGGCAGTTGCGTCCTGCAAAAAAATTGTAAAAATGGCAAATGTCCTGAGATTTTAGGACAAAATTATTTCCTATATTCTATGTAATAGTTGCATAAAACAGTTATTCTGTATCTGAAACACCTAAATGTCATAAGAAACAGAATAAGCAACTAAAATGCTACAAGAATAAGCTCTTATTTAGGCAAAAAAGTGAAGTTCTATCCTTTGAACTGGCTATGGGTATGTTTCAGCCTGTTAAATCTGATGTTTGTACCAACAACGTCCCACTTTGGGCATTTGAAAAGGTGGCAACCCTAAGCAATATAAGAATGCATTTTTTGCTGTCTGCCTGGTTGGGGTGCAACAAGGGGACTATTTTAAGACTATGGTCAGAATTCAGCCAACATGTTCTGCTCTGCTACTTGTTCCATTTCATTTTTACTGGATGCACTATTTGATTTCAGGAAAAATAGGAATGACCTGTGCTTGTCCATTCAAGCTGCAATTTTGCATTTTGGCCAGATCTGCTACTACTACAAATATCTCTCAACTATCCCTAACTTTGCCAGATTTGTCAGGTTATTTATATGTATTAATTATGCCTAACATATCCACACATGTGCAGTCCTATCCCTAGGGTTGTAAAATCAACTAATGCCCAGTCTTTTGTGAAAGTAGCATCACCTCAAAATAAGTTTAAAGCAGATGATCTTAGTTTATAGTGCCCAGACTGAAGGGACAGGTAGGACTGACACTGCAGGCTTTAGGACCACTCAGTGGCAAAGTTTTCTAGGGTGTTAATCCAGTCCTAAACTTCCATAGTCGACTGCCTTTTACAGTTCCTTCCTGCTGTAAAAGTGTTTGATTGTACAGAATGTCCTCTGGTAGCCTTGAAGATAAAGAATCATTTTTTTCCTCAAGGTAAACGTTCTATGCTTCATTCAATGTGTTTGCCACTTCTATAAAAAATCCTTTTATAAATTGTCTACTTCTCTTTGTTCTGTGTCTTGCATGAGCTCTGTTCCCTAAGGTGTCATGAATTCTGTTAATAGGGTACTGACTTCAGGTGCAAACAAATCTCCCTTTCAGATAGACACCAATTGTTTTTTCTGTCAGGCACTTCCTGTAACATCTAGGTGTGCTCTCTGTGGACAAGATTTAACAGTGATAGAAAAAGTACTGAATAAAGGCCATTAAGAGGTAATTGGTGTCTAAAAGACTGCAGGGACTAGAGGAAGTGCCCTGTTCTTTATCCTCTCGATATAAATCTGTGAGTGCTGTACTAAAAAAAAAGGAGGAGCCTTCTATGAGCTGTGCGAGGTGTCAGAACTCGGCACATTTCCTGAATGAGAAGTTAGTAAAATTACCTAAACTAATGGAGCAGAAGTTGGGTACAAAACCAAGGCCATCTACACTTGTTATGAATGAGCCCCCTGCCTAAACTATGATACTCAAATATACCTGAACCTGTTTTCATTGGACACATCTTTTCCCTGGTGCTTCTCCCCTCCTCCAGATCGACAGCTTCTGGTCCTGACAGAAATTGATTATGCTATGATGGTTGCAGTCATTCACAGAATGGAAGCTCAGTTGTTCCCCATATGTCAGAATGTGGTTTTAATCTTGTCGAAAGGCCATATACAGGTGTTTGTCCTACTAATGCCTGTCAAACAGATTTTGGTTGACCTGATGGTGCATCAGCCATCAGTCCCATGAGAGTCGACCTCACTGACGGATGTCTATCTGAATTTAGTTTTTTTATGTCTATCTTTCTCATCTTCCCTTCTCCAATGTCAGTTCAACTTGCACTGGCAGAATGGGTGCCATTCTGTACTCAGGATGCTCAGAATTGAAACATTTGAGTCAGTGCTGTTCACATTTTTTTTTTGCTAGAGGGAGGGTTTTCTCATATTTGGAAAACAGATTATGTGTGGATTTGTGATCACTCTTTCTCCAAAGGACAGCAACCTATATAATATGACAATGGGTGGGTGGGTGGACACATTTTTTTTAATTTTTATATATGAAATGGTTGTCCATAGATTATAGAAGCTCATGGTACAAGTGTATTTAGAATTTGTGTACTCTAATAGCCAGTTTTGCTGACTTTTACGTATAAATTGGGATTTAATGTTTTTAGTGTTAAGGAATTGTAGCCACTCCCAGTGGGATAGGTGCCTGTCCCCCAGCTACCACTTCTACAGGTGCCTGCATTCATTCTTCAGTCATATTCTTCTGTTAAAGAATAGCTTTCCTGCCTCAGTACATTTGAGAGGCAGCTCTAACACATTTAGGTCCTGCAGTGCCAGCTGTGGTCTTTTAAAATGAAGTGGCTCCTTCTTGGTAAGCCTGGGACCTAAAGCCTTCACAAGCCCTTTGTTCTTCTCCTTTGAGGTTTTTACTATGTCTGTTGGGCCCTCATATCTCTCTCTCTCTCTCTCTCACTCTGGTTTTACCTCACGACTAATTAGACAAGGCCTCAGTCAATTCCTTAACAGAATTTCCATCAATTAAATGATAAGGAGAAGTCTACCGAAAACAAAAATCTACACATTCCTTAAGAATATGATTCAGGTTTATCATCATCAACCCCTTTTTTTCCATTTTTTTACATGGGGTCAGGCTGTCATGTTAACTGTTACCATCTCTCATGATTCCGTGCCACCTCCTGCATTCTTCGACACTCATTCCTGACTGTCACAGATCTTTCTCTTTGCTGGATGCCCTCATTTCCTCTTAGCTGCTTCCTTTCTGTCTTACATCTTCTTCACCAGATTGTCTTCTTCTTTTCTGCACATGTCCAAACCACCGTAATCTGTTCTCTTTGATCTTTTCAGCAATTGGAGCTACTTTGGCTTCTGCTCTTATGCCCTCATTTCCTCATCTGTCCCACAGAGTGCATCCTACTACCCTTCTCAGGCACTTCATTCCATCACCTTCAGCTTCTTCATCTGTTCTGCCTTTACTGTCCAGGTTTCTGCATACAGTAGTACTGGTTGCACCACTGTTTTGTACACCTTACTTTTCAGCTTCTATGGCATTCTTCTGTCATAGACTACACCTGAGACTCTATGCCATTTAGCAGCAGCCCCTCTGATTCTAGCTTTGACCTCTTCATTCAGACTTCCCTTCCCATCAAGCACCCGTCCCAAATACATGAAGCTATTTATCTGTTCTACTATCTTCCCTTCTATCTCAATTCTCAGCTTCTTCTGATTTCCCCAATTTGCTGCCATTACCACTTTCTTATCTCTGCTTAGTTTCATCCCATGTGCCTTCAGTTTTGCATTCCATTCCCCTATCCTTTGCTGAAGTTCTTGCTCCGAGTCTGCCTGTAATGTCACATTGTCTGCATACAGCAACTTCGTTGATCTGTCCCCCTCTGACCTGTTTGCTGATGAGGTCCATCACCAGTATGAACAGCACTGGGCTTAGAGCTGAAACCTGGGGCACACCAACTCCCACTGAGAACCCCTATGTGAGAAAGAAAGATCACCCACTCCTACTTGTACATCAGAGGATCTCATGTTCATAGGTTCATAGGTGTTTAGTAGGTTAATGATCACAAGGGCCTTTTTAAGCCTAGCCATGCATCCCAAATCTCTGATGAGTTCTGATACCCTTGATAAGTGTAAGCATGTGCCTCGGAGATGATTCATTTACAGGTTACCGCTCTTCATTACAGACGTAGGTGCCAAACCAGGGATGAATTTCTGGTTTCCCATCAAATTGTCCAAGTTGCATTTGAATTGGGTTAGGGAGGAACTCTGCTTCACATGAGCCTATTCCATAGATGGGGTGGTCTCTGGGATACATATCTATCTCTCCAGCAGGTCCTATTTATGTCACAGGCAAGGTTTAAGTCTTTAGAATGGGTAATTCTGGTGCTGTTTGTTTTGTGGATATTTTTATTTATTTATTTAACATTTCTTTACCTGGAAAGTCTGACTGGACACAGGTCCATTTTCAGTGGAGGCCCAGGGAGAAAAGCTCTAACAATATGAAAAACAAACAAACATTATACCACAAAAAAATTACAGAGTACAGGTCAAAAATGAAACTACACATTGCAAAATATAAATAACCGAAAGAGATGACACCTTAGCAATTTTAACAACATTTGTACATCCAAGAGTATAAGGTATTATACAAACTAGACTAGCATATATATTTGAAAGCACAGTATGATATTTTTGAGGAAGACTTCAAATGATCTGAGGTAAAATGGTAAGTATATATATATATAGGGAAGGAAGAAGGCATAATAGGATAGTACTGTAAAGTGTAGATGTAAAGAAAGCCAGAGGGTGTGTATAAAAATGGAGAATATAGTTAGTCAGGTGGTAGCAAGAGCAAAGCCAGGACTATTCTAAGTGAGTAAATAGAAGTGTTTTAAAATTGTACTATGCTTCAGATGGAAGTGGGAAGTTTATTCCATATTTTAGGAATGATGTTAGAGAATAAGGATTCTCTAGCTGAGTTGTTAGCTTTGGTGGATTTAACTAGGAGTTTGACACTGGAACGGAATGTTCTAGTGGTGGTGTATGGTTGTATGAGCTCTTGAAGGGCTGGGTTTTATCTGTTTCATGGAGTATTTTATAGGTGAAGGTTGGTTGCTTATGTTGGAGGAGCTGAGGAAGTTCTAGCTAGTTTAATTGTCTAAGGGCTGTGCAATGGTGTGTTTTGTAGGGGGGTGTTTGTAGCACATTTGGCTATTTTATTGTAACATGAGTCTAGTTTAGTAAGATCTGATTTGCGTAGGTTGGTTAGTATAGGGGAGGCATCGAATAGGGGTGACAGGAGGTGTGTCTGGGCAATGGTAGCTTTTGTAGATCTGGTTAAAAAATTCTTGTTTCCTGTAAAAGAGATATAATTTTTTATGAACTTTTTTAATAGTTTGGGCTATGTGGATATCAGATTTTAGATTGTTGTCAGTTTCGACCCCTAGCAGTTTGGTGTGTGTCACAGGGATGCTAATGGTTTTGTTTTTGGACTCTAGGGTGAAAACTGAGAGTGTTGTAGGTGTTCTTGAGAGGTAGAAGAGGAGGAGTTTGGTTTTATTTGGGATTAGAATGAGCTGAGAATTGGTAAGCTAGGATTCTACCGATAGAAATGAGTTCTGGGTTATGCTTTGGAGGTCCTGTATGGTGGGGGCAGAGCATATGAAAGATATGCAAGGGGTCCATCAGAGTGGGATCTGAAAATACCCTGTATGTCAGGCATAGATCTTCCCTCAAAAGCCTGTAGGAGACAGAATACAGGGATAGGGCCTTGAGACGGTCTGCATAGGACATATTACTTACGGCCTGTATTATTTTAGCGAAGAACCTCTGTTGACATTCCAATTGTTGGATATGCCTGGTTAGGTACTTAACAAAGGGGGTGTTGTACTCAATGATAGGTCTGATGAATGCTGAATACTGTAGAACAATGACTTTCTTGGACTTAGATGCCATATCTTTGTTTATAAGTTGCGCAACATAGAATGATTTCCTCACCACTGTAGGCACGTGATGATCAAAGGCTAGATTACTATCTATTTGTGTCCGTAAGTCCCTGACTACTGGGTCAACTCTAAGGGGTTTGTTGTCAATATGATAGTTACCAAGGATGGATGACTTCCCAAAGGATACTATTATGCATTTCTTGGCATTTAGTTTTAGTCCATGGCTCTGAAACCAGTTGCTTGTTTCTGTCAGCCCCTCCTGGGGAATATTTGTGTCAGTGTGAGATTCAATGACAGCTCCTAATTGGCAATCATCTGCAAATTTAGTCATCCAGAGACCACTGACATTGGCCTTGACTTCTGAGAAGTAAATATCAAAAAGGAGCATTCCAAGGATTTAGGTCAAATTTAGATAGATCCAAAAAGGTATGCAGAAAAGATATGCAGGAGAGAGAAGAACAGACACACAAATCTGTCTCCTACTCTGAAGGCTTCAAAAAATTATTCTAAGACAGGTGTGTGTGTGTGTGTGTGTGTGTGTGTGTGTGTGTGTGTGTGTGTGTGTGTGTGGGTGTGTGGTACTTGGTTGATACTTTGTAAGACATTATTATGGATAAGAAGTCTTTGAGATCATGATCTCTATTTCCAAGAATGTGAGTGAATATTCCAGCCACTGAAAGAGTGTTGGCTGTGGGCAAAGAATAACAATTTCATTTAATTAGCAAAAGCTTTTAAGAAGACGAAACCTAATCCAGAGTTACCAGCTGTCATTTCCCACATTGGAAGATGTAGGTTTTGGACTGACTTGGGAAACCATGTGTTTGTATACTCAGTACTATCTGTGATGGTATTAAACTATCTTAAGCAAATGTGCTTTCAGTGATACCTTCTGGAAGAATTACAATATTCCATGCAGGAGATGCATGAACTATCTTAAATAATGTGCTTTCAGTGAGACCTTCTGGAAGAATTACAGTATTTCATGCAGGAGATATATGATAGCCTTAAAGAAAGAATTAAGACCCAGCCCTCCCCTGCCTGTACAGACGGCAACCTGATTATCTGAGTGATGTGACATAATGCATGGGTTTGCCATTGTATCTGAGTGACATGTGATATAATGCATGGGTTTGCCACAGTATCTGAGTGATGTGATATTATCTGAGTGACATGTGATATAATGCATGGGTTTGCCACAGTATCTGAGTGATGTGACATAATGCATAGGTTTGCCACTGTATCTGAGTGACGTGATATAATGGATGGATTTGCCACAGTATCTGAGTGATGTGATATAATGCATGGGTTTGTCACAGTATCTGAGTGATGTGATATAATGCATGAGTTTGTCACAGTATCTGAGTGACATGTGATATAATGCATGGGTTTGCCACAGTATCTGAGTGACATGTGATATAATGTATGGATTTGCCACAGTATCTGAATGACATGTGATATAATGGCTGGATTTGCCACAGTATCTGAGTGACATGTGATATAATGCATGGGTTTGCCACAGTATCTGAGTGATGTGATATAATGCATGGGTTTGTCACAGTATCTGAGTGATGTGATATAATGCATGTATCTGAGTGACATGTGATATAATGCATGGGTTTGCCACAGTATCTGAATGACATGTGATATAATGGCTGGATTTGCCACAGTATCTGAGTGATGTGATATAATGCATGGGTTTGTCACAGTATCTGAGTGATGTGATATAATGCATGAGTTTGCTGCAGTATCTGAGTGACATGTGATATAATGCATGGGCTCACCACAATATCTGAGTGACATGTGATATAATGCATGGGTTTGCCACAGTATCTGACTGACATGTGATATAATGGCTGGATTTGCCACAGTATCTGAGTGACATGTGATATAATGCATGGGTTTGCCACAGTATCTGAGTGACATGTGATATAATGCATGGGTTTGCCACAGTATCTGAGTGATGTGATATAATGCATGAGTTTGTCACAGTATCTGAGTGACATGTGCTATAATGCATGGGTTTGTCACAGTACCTAAGTGACATGTGATATAATGCATGGGTATGTCACAGTATCTGAGTGACATGTGATATAATGCATGGGTTTGCCACAGTATCTGAGTGATGTGATATAATGCATGGGTTTTTCACAGTATCTGAGTGACATGTGATATAATGCATGGGTTTGCCACAGTATCTGAGTGACATGTGATATAATGCATGGGTTTGCCACAGTATCTGAGTGATGTGATATAATGCATGGGTTTGTCACAGTATCTGAGTGATGTGATATAATGCATGAGTTTGCCACAGTATCTGAGTGACGTGATATAATGCATGGGTTCACCACAGTATCTGAGTGACATGTGATATAATGCATGGGTTTGCCACAGTATCTGAGTGATGCGATATAATGCATGGGTTTGTCACAGTATCTGAGTGACATGTGATATAATACATGGGTTTGCCACAGTATCTGAATGACATGTGATATAATGGATGGATTTGCCACAGTATCTGAGTGACATGTGATATAATGCATGGGTTTGCCACAGTATCTGAATGACATGTGATATACTGGATGGGTCTGTCACAATATCTAAGTGACATGATATAATGGATCGGTTTGCCACAGTATCTGAATGACATGTGATATAGTGGATGGGTCTGTCACAGTATCTGAGTGGCATGTGATATAATGGATGGGTTTGCCACAGTAGCATGTCATGCACCAGTAGTCCTGGATCCAATTCACGCCTTTTGCGGAAGATGTCAAAGCATCCATTATAACCTTGCCTATCAATGGGCCCTTTCTGTTTCACCCTGAAGTTGATTCTTTTGGCAAAATGAAGGGAAAAGGAAAAGCTGACTGTCTTGTATATGAAATATCTGCCTTCCATAAGGCTGCTTCACAAGAACACAGAGAAGTCTAGCCTAGTAAAGACATGCATCTGGAGCATTTCTCCCTGGGCCTCCGCTGAAAACAGGATCTGTGGAACCTAGTCGGACTTTCCCGGTCAACAAATGTTAAATAAAAAAATAAATAAAATAAATAAAAAAGTCAGCAGCCACCATGGTTTCACCAAAACTACAACCGCAGCATTAAGATTCTTCTGGATCCTAGCAAATACTTTCTGTGGTATTCTAGCAAATTCCATGGCTAAGGTCCCCAGCATCTTTATGAAGACTTCAGGAATCCCCAGAGTGGTCAGCAGTGACTCTCATACCAACCATTGCTACCTGAAAATGGAGGTGGTTAGACAGAAATGCTTCAAAGATTCACAAACGAGGTTCGCCATTACTACCGCTATGCTGGTAATGGGAATGCTAGCAGAAAAGAACTACCTTATGAAAGTGTCTTCCCTTATCATGCCAGTTGCCAGCATTTGCAAGATGTCCCACCTTGACAGAAAGGTTGATAATATAGACAGAGGTACAGATGCTCCTTGTGTAACCAGCCATTCTGGTGGTCCTACAAGACTATCAAGGGTGCAGGATTTTATTGCAGATTATTTTAAGTTTCAGAGAAGATTCACAGCTCATTGTAGACTTCAGCTGCTTGAGCACCTCCATTCCAAATGTCTTTTCATATAGTCACCCTTTATTGTTCTTCTATTTCCCATGAGGCATGATGCGTGCAAGTGAGATGCCTGCTTAAACATAAAGATTAAGAAGTCGTCTTTTCATATGGTCACCCGTTATTGTTCTTCTATTTCCCATGAGGCATGATGCGAGCAAGTGAGATGCCTGCTTAAACATAAAGATTAAGAAGTCGTCTTTTCATATGGTCACCCGTTATTGTTCTTCTATTTCCCATGAGGCATGATGCGTGCAAGTGAGATGCCTGCTTAAACATAAAGATTAAGAAGTGATCAGGAAGATTTATACACTTTAACAGAAAGTAGTCATTGTCAGTTTAGGACTCTGTCCTTCAACCTTCTTGAAGAATGCTCATGAAATGCATACTAATTGTAGATTCCCATCTATGGCTTCAGGTGACAAAATTGTTTTGTTATTTGGATGACTGATGTCTACAGGCATAGAGTTTCATATAACACAGGGAGTCTTCAGTCCAAACCTTGCACTTTTTGGAGGTCATAGTAAACTTTGCAAAGACAAAAACAACCAAAAGAATGACGCATCTGAATATGATGAAATATTGTTGGAGAGACGAAAGTGCTCAATAAACAACTGTTGATTCATTCTTGGAGATCTGATGTATTTGTACTAGTTATTAAACTTTGCAAAGATCCTTCTGACTCCACATCAGCTCTTAAATTTCAAAGGCTTTTTCTAGATTGAAAGACAGGGATATTTTACTACTAAAGAGAATGTCAGATATACGTTCCAGGGTCCTCCTTCTGTTTTAGTAGATCCTTCTTCAGCTTGTCTATGCTGAGTCTTTCATCAATAATAACAGCATTGATTCTGATGTTACCATGTCAGATATCACAAGAAGCTCTGATTTCCCAGGACTCTGGCCCCTGAATATACCAGTCACGATTTATGCATCTTACAAGAGATACATGCATTTCTGGAGTATCTCTTTTTTAGGCTCATAGCTTCATTTATTTATCTCATAATGTATTGGCCTCAAAAAAAGGTTGAATGCCATAATCTGAAGTTGAATTTTTTACTTCTCTTGTATGATAATAAAAGGCATTGTGTAATATAACTATATTTTTTGTGTTATTAATATTTATTTTAGTATTACAATACTTGATCTGGTATTAGCACTTCGCTTTCAGAACAGATTTTCAAATAAAAATATTAGGCATTCACTGCATTACAGACAGGAAAGAAATAAACTGTAAATACCAGTGTAGACAGATGACAGTTCCTGAAGCCTTTCTGAAAGTTATTTTCCTATACTATACTTTTTCTAGTAAGGGCAAACACCTTTTTAAATGATTGCAGATGGCTTGTTTGAAGGCTACAAAATGCAGCATTCAACAATTGGTTGGTCAATGCTGTGTAAAGTGGTACGAAAACCTTCCTGGGCTGCATGGCCATGCCTTTAGAATTAAGTGGGTACAGAACAAGCTTTTCTGAGTTTGACAGGCAGATAATGCTCCTAGTTTAAATTGTCTCCCATTGTCCCTAGCTATTTAATGACGGCGCTGTTTGTATGATTTGACCACTTATTTTGCAATTATAATGCATGCCTTTATCTCCAAGCATACAATGCTGCATTTGCTGTTATCAAAAGTAAGGCCTTTATTACAGCACCAGGTGTGCCTGTTTTGTAGAAGATCATCTTGCAGAATGTCTGCATCACTGCTTTAAGTAGTTTAAAGTTATTAGCATAGATAACATACCCCCAGCTTTCTTAACAATTTTCAAAACAAAGACTCATTCAAGAAATACCTTCCGGAAGCACAGCACTCAAAAGAATTCATGGACTTGGCCAACAAATATTACTGCTATGACACAGATTTTC
The DNA here is from genome assembly GCF_019279795.1 of Protopterus annectens. Lineage (NCBI taxonomy): Eukaryota > Metazoa > Chordata > Ceratodontiformes > Protopteridae > Protopterus > Protopterus annectens. The sequence goes on along the minus strand of NC_056747.1, from coordinate 115,401,274 downwards.
CAATAGGCACTGATAACTTGCTCTTTATTTCAGCCTGTAGACAGGAACGTAGAGAGCATCTTTCTTGCTTCATTAAAATCTCGACAAAAATTGTATACCCTTTGAGTTCTCAGAAGTTCACCAGTGGGAAGTGAGGTGTTAGAATGGTGAAGAAGGTCACTTTCCCGTATAAAATAGATCTAGAAACAGTAGGATTTTCTAGTAAAAATACATCCAAATAGATGGCCGAACAGTGCAAAATCTAAATAATCAGTATAATTAGGTGCATGTTGTACACGGATTGAAGGGATTTTGTTGCGAACTAGTTTTTGAGATAGTGGGATGGAGTTCCACATTTTCAAGATGTGGGAGGAATAAAGGGAGTCACCTGATAAACTTTGAGTTTGATTACTTGTAGCCAATGTTTATCTGCAGAACAAAGGCTTCTGTTTGGAGAGTATTGTCAGAGGGTGTGGGACAGGTGTGGGCATTTTTCTGAATTGTGGATAAGGGTATGTGCCAAGGCTCACTGTAAATGAGCAAAATATTGCTGGAGTTCTGTCTAGTGAAGATTTTCTGGAGCCAGGCAGTGGTGTGATCTGTAAGGGAGAGGAGCTGTGAATGTTGTCACTTTATTATAACATTGATCAGAAATGTGAGACTGACAGGCTTGAAGGTTAGCAAAGACAGCAGCACCATATAGAAAGTGAACAAAGACAGCAGCACCATATAGAAGGTTAACAAAGACAGCAGCACCATATAGAAGGTTAACAAAGACAGCAGCACCATATAGAAGGTTAACAAAGAGAGGAGCATCATATAGAAGGTTAATATAGACAGCAGCACCATATAGAAGGTTAACAAAGACAGCAGCACCATATAGAAGGTTAACAAAGACAGCAGCACCATATAGAAGGTTATCAAAGAGAGGAGCATCATATAGAAGGTTAATATAGACAGCAGCACCATATAGAAGGTTAACAAAGACAGCAGCACCATATAGAAGGTTAACAAAGACAGCAGCACCATATAGAAGGTTAACAAAGACAGCAGCACCATATAGAAGGTTAACAAAGAGAGGAGCATCATATAGAAGGTTAATATAGACAGTAGCACCATATAGAAGGTTAACAAAGATAGCAGCACCATATAGAAGGTTAACAAAGACAGCAGCACCATATAGAAGGTTAACAAAGACAGCAGCACCATATAGAAGGTTAACAAAGAGAGGAGCATCATATAGAAGGTTAATATAGACAGCAGCACCATATAGAAGGTTAACAAAGACAGCAGCACCATATAGAAGAGCTGGAAGAAAGTATGTGGCTGCAATACATTTTCTACAGTCATCTGTCAGGGAGGGTTTTATTCTACAGAAGGTGCAGAGTTTTGATGGGTTTTCTTTACACCTTGCTTTATGTGGATGTTGCATTTATTTTCATCATTTACTGTGACACCTAGTAGCTTTGTATGGATTTGTAGTTCATTTGGGATAATATTAGAGGCTGCTAGGGAGAAATTAGCATAAGATGAGGAAAATTAAGCACCTGAGACTGTACCTTTAAGTTGATGAGAGATCTGTTCTTCAAAAAAAGTATGTAAACAATGCCACTAACATTAACAGAGGTAATTTTAGAAATTATACATTACTTACGCTACGTTGTCAATATGGGAAAGTACACACACGCGCACACACACACACACACACACACACACACACACACACACACACACACACACACACACACACACACACACACACACATTACTAAAGTGGTACAGGGTGGCGGGGTGCTAACCATAAAGCTAACACTGCCTCTTCCCCTAACCCTATCCCTACACTTTACCTTCATAGTAAGATTTCTGTAACACTGCCACTACAGAAAATACACTCAGACACACAGACACTCACAAACAGACACCGACAACACTACATCTATCCCCTAGCTTAACCCTGACCTTAAAATGCACAAACTCGCACACAGGCATACATCACCTATCCATCACTCATCCCCGACCCTAACCCTAACTCACATACACACACGATCACTCTCACCCCTCCACCCCCACTTATCTGTTTTGACACTTCACACTATAAACATTTCCACAATTTGACTATCCATACTGTCAGCATTAAATCATGTCCCTTGCATATTCAGCTGAATTTCAGACTAGTATTATGGGGGGAGGTTAGTGTTAATACTGGGGGAGGAAATAGTTTTCCTTTCTCAATATTATTACATTTGTGTTTGGTATTGTGTATGTTTCAACTGTTTTTGTTGGTGGTTTTAATTCAACAGTAAAGCAGTTTGATTATACATAATAGAACCTTTCAGCAAGAGGGATATATGCAGATCAAATGATTTGTTACTTAACTCAGAAATGTCTGATCATTAAACTGGATTTGTTTTTACTCAGATCTTATTTTTTGCTTTAAATTTATCAGGACTGGTAAATTAGTGGAATGATAGCATTAAGGTGACACCATTTTTTTACATTTTAAGTATGCAAAATGAGTTTTATTTTTATTCGTATTTGCTTCTAGTTATAATTTTTTTCTTGAATATCCAGCAGGTAATTTAAATGACTAAAACTGAGATGTAGAGTCCTTGCTCGCTGAATTTGGGATTCCGACATGAAAGAAAAGCAAGAACTGGAAACCAAAACAGCAGTGGAAGTTAAAACAAATGTCTCTCTATTAAAAAGCATTCCGAACATAAAAAAACACTCTTCATTAAAGAAATGAATGAAACAAAGATGTTTTTAAGACTGCCTGGCACCTTTTTTTTTAAAAAAACTGGCACTGTGCATCTAACAGCATGGTATTCTTAAGCAGCACAAAGTATGATGTTCCTTGCTGCATATTTAAATGCTCTAATTCTATAGCATGTTGTAAACATAATCCATGAGTCAAATATGATAATTAGTAAGTAGTTGTCAAGAAACCTTAATATAGTTGCAAGACTGGTCATCACTATGCCATAATAGAAGTGTAATACAAGCCTACATTTTGTCATTAACACACTCTGGACAATCAATCATGTTACTGCAGAATTACTAAAGCTTCAATGCAAGTAATGATTTTCAGGTCTCCTGTGATGCTGTGGGTTATGATGTCATCAGAGAATGCCAGGAGTATTTAAATTAAAAAAACACACAGCATATGCCTTTTGCTTTACAAAGACTACTGCACAGACCATCAGACTTCAGCTAAAGTTAATTTATTGACAAACAAGATTACAAGATTCATAACAAGTAAGCTATAGAATGCATTACAAGTAAAAATCAACTGCCTTTACAAGCAGAAAAAGAAAACAGTGAACTGCTTGACATTAAGTAAAAGCAGGATGAAAACATAAATGAAGGACAATCTATGATTTTATAACTAGCATTCAGAAAATCGTATTTTATTAGTTGCTGCAGAAGCTGTTCCAGCTTGCAGGACTTCACAAGAGAAGATTTTGTTTGTCTCCCAGTCAGAAGCAGGGACTGTCAGGTAACTGCTTAGGCTGAATGTGTTGTCTGATCTCTTGATAGGCAGGCCGGTACTGGTTCCACTGGTGACAGCGACTCCATCCACTCTCCAGTTCACGTCATTCAATGCCACGGACAACTTATCGACCATGCATGTCACAGTGGCTGTTCTTTTGTCTGATATCTCCTGTTCTGAGGGTGGCATCACTTGTATTGAAGGGTTAGGAAACACCTGGCCTGAAAAATAGAAATTTAGGTTTATTTTGCAAGCTTTACAAAGTGAAAGAGAAATGTATCTTAACATAACAATAAATTCCTACTGCATAACTGTTAGTAAAGGAGTGGAAGTTGCAAGGTAATAGGTGTACAAATAGCAAAAAAATTTAGAATGGCAATATGTGTGATTTATAATTGTGGCTTCTTGCTCTACAACATCAAAGTATTTTAGCTGACTGTGAACAATTCTATAGTAACTCCACAGCTAAGGAATGTTATATATAAATAAATAACAAAATCTAGTTTCAAAATGAATTCTTTGAATACTCCAATAATTCTGAAATCTGCCATCACTGTTATGAAGTATCTGTCTATCTATCATCTATCTATCTATCTATCTATCTATCTATCTATCTATCTATCTATCTATCTATCTATCTATCTATCTGTCTATCTATCTGTCTATCTATCTACCTATCTGTCTATCTGTCTGTCTGTCTGTCTGTGTGTGTGTGTGTGTGTGTGTGTGTGTGTGTGTGCACACGCGTGTGTGTGCGTAGACATTAAATACTTATATATCTTATATTTTGGATGTAAAATACTGCCTCTAACAATAATTGTGTATGCTTCAGAATGTTTAGAATTAGGTGGAGAAATTATTTTACATAAAAGGTATTTAAAAGAGTATAATAATAAAAAAAAAAAAAACACATAACTACATTTAAATCAGCACCACTTCAAGGGTGTTGACTGACCAAATTAAATGAAATATGTTAAATATCATGCAGCATTACCTATTTAGCTATTACAACCTTAACTATGATTTGCAGGTTGACAGATTGTTACTATCATTGAGCCACGGTCAGTGCAATAAATGAAAAGGGTCTCACAAGGGAGATGGAGAATTCCACACGGTCAGTGCAATAAATGAAAAGGGTCTCACAAGGGAGATGGAGAATTCCACACAGTGCAATAAATGAAAAGGTTCTCAGACCAGGGAGATGGAGAATTCCCCATGATCAGTGCAATAAATGAAAAGGGTCTCACCAGGGAGATGGAGAATTCCCCACGATCAGTGCAATAAATGAAAAGGGTCTCACCAGGGAGATGGAGAATTCCCCACGGTCAGTGCAATAAATGAAAAGGGTCTCACCAGGGAGATGGAGAATTCCCCACGGTCAGTGCAATAAATGAAAAGGGTCTCACCAGGGAGATGGAGAATTCCCCACGGTCAGTGCAATAAATGAAAAGGGTCTCACCAGGGAGATGGAGAATTCCCCACGGTCAGTGCAATAAATGAAAAGGGTCTCACCAGGGAGATGGAGAATTCCCCACGGTCAGTGCAATAAATGAAAAGGTTCTCAGACCAGGGAGATGGAGAATTCCCCACGATCAGTGTAATAAATGAAAAGGGTCTCACCAGGGAGATGGAGAATTCCCCACGGTCAGTGCAATAAATGAAAAGGGTCTCACCAGGGAGATGGAGAATTCCCCACGATCAGTGCAATAAATGAAAAGGTTCTCAGACCAGGGAGATGGAGAATTCCACATGGTCAGTGCAATAAATGAAAAGGCTCTCAGACCAGTAAGTAATAGTTTTATGTTGAAAACTGCCATCAGTTGTGAGTGAAAAGAAATGTCTGTCAGATGGAAGGGCATAATCAAATGTTTATGGTAGGTGAGCTACATGTAAACTTAAAAGTGGATTTCCATCACTCAGGAACTATTGCAATAAAATGCCAAACAGGGGAGATACAGAAGCTAAGAAGGAGGAAGTACCCTCTAAGCATCATAAGAAGAAAATGCAGTTGTTGAGTTTCTCATAGATGGTTGCACAGTCGATGTCATTCAGACATACAGAGTGGCTTTGGAGACAGTGAAGTTGTAGTCACCTCTACTGAAATTCAGATATCTTTTATTGCAAGGAAAGTCCAGACACTAATGTTGTAACAGTGAGAGGAATGTGCTGCTCCACTTAGATGACACTAAATTACCAGGGGGGGAGAATTGTATTACAGTGGAAATGGAAAATAATTATTTTTTAAATTGTGGGAAGCAGATGAGTCTGTCAACTAGAACACCATGATATCCATTAAAGGAGCAGTGTGTGTGTGTGTGTGTGTGTGTGTGTGTGTGTGTGTGTGTGTGTGTGTGTGTATGTGTATGTGTGTGTGTGTGTGTGTGTGTGTGTGTGTGTGTGTGTGTGTGTGTGTGTGTGTGTGTGTTTGTGTGTGTGTGCGTCTGTATGTGTGTGTGCACGTGCACGTGCACGTATGCATCCATTTCCATTTTCTGCTCCCTGGACACGAGCAAGGTTGTGGAGGAAGGGATTAAGGTTACAATGAAAACCCAATCCTTTGTGCAGATGATGGCCAGTTACGCTGATGTACTTGTTGTCATCCCCAGGGGGCAAATGAGCCATAGGTCTCTCCATTGCAGGGTACAAAAAGGATAATAGAGTGGCTAAAGGTGAAACTGGATGGCCAAACAGGACTGGCGCAAAAAAAAAAAATATATATATATATATATATATATATATATATATATATATATATATATATATATATATATATATACACATACATACACACACACATATAGATGTATGTATCTTTGAAGTACCTGTTATTAACATCTGACACATTAAAGTATATTTGCTATAACCTGTACAATGCAAAACATTATTATTTGTATGTTACACTTCTTTACATATTTTTACCATGACACTTATGCTTTTACAGAGTATAGACCCGATTTCATCCAGATGAGTTTTGAGTTATGAAATTTCAACATAGTTGACTATCTTCAGTTGTACTTGTAATTCCCCAGGCTAATGAAAGCGGATAAGGTATACATACTAAATCTAGAGTACTTGATAATAGTTTTCAATCTTACTCACAAACACTAGGTAATCTACAATGTATGTACTGTACCTGTGTACTATGTATGTATTCTACCTATGTTCCAAATTTCAGCAGTACACCACAAATCTATTAATTACCTTTATTTTTAAATTAATATTTTTTTTTGCTTGTTCTCTCCACTGTAACTGTTGATGTGCCACATACCACTGTAAAAACATGTCTCCTGTAATTTGTATGTATACTGATCATGTCTAAATAACTAAATGTGTCTGTAAATTCTCTTTGTGGAGCTTTTCTTCCTGGGCTTCTGCTGAAAAAGGGCCTTTTCGGCTCAGTCAGACACCCCCGGTTAACAAATGTAAAATAAAAATAAAATAAATGAATTCCCTCAGGAATGCTGTATTCATATTACTAGACTAGAAGGAAAAGTAGAGTTTAAGAAAGAAGGATGGTCAAGTATTTATTTATTTTACTGGAATAATACATGGATCACAATAGACAATTTGCCGACACAGCCCGGGTTGAGTGGTGGCTGGGTTACTTTTTTAAATTGTGAATATTCCAAACTGAAATAATTAGAGGCAGTAGTGTTGTAGTATAACTGGTGCTTAAATTACCAAAGCTGTTCTGTGGAAGCAAGAGGCAGTAGCAGAAACAAATTCAAGAATGCACAACATACACTGTACTTTTTATGACATTTGGGAAACTAAGTTCTTGGCTAAATAGGATTTGCAGCATCTGTATACAGTTAGGGGATCTGGCAGACTAAATGAGACATGCAGTCTTTATCCACTACTGAAGCATTTGTTTCTATTTAACATGGACAGATAATCTATTTACAAGGAGTCAAGCAATGCCCCTTGTGGGGCTGGCAAATGGACAAGCAGTACAACATTTTGTGACCTGAATGTGAAGTGGACAATTCCAAAATATCATAAACTGAGTAAATGTGAGATTAGTGAGGATGAATCCATGTATGAAGTAAGTGGTTCTGATGGCAGCTAAAGAACAGGAAAGGGGAATTACATGCTGGTGTACCTATGAGGGGTTCACACGGTACCCATTCGAAACAATATACTTTACGTATCCCATTATCTGAGATCTGGTACAGTTTCTTATTTGAAGTTTGAGTAATGTAAGTTTGTAGCACATAGAAGCACTAGAAACTCCTGTGATTGGTACTACTGTAACATTTACAGAATTTGTAACAATTGCTTCTAGTTTCTTTAATTTTAAATATTTACAATGTACATCATACTAATGGCTACCCCCAAACACATTTTGTAATTTTATTAATTTAGTTTCTTATAAAAGTGTTGAGAAAGAATGAATGAAAGTATTCTGAAGTTTGCAATATAATACACTTGTAATATTTCATACTTCCAGATCAGGATATTACCATATGGTATTCCAGCTGACTTGATATTAAACTGGACTCATTGTACTATGCAGACTAAAAATAAGATGATTTTGTCAATAACTATCAACGTTAAATACTCTGTTACATTACTTATGGGCTCCTGCTACCATCATTTAGTCAAACATTCAGTTTTTCAAATTAATCTTGGATATACATTCCAGTAGTTCACTTAAGTACTCCAGCTTCATCAGAAATAAGGCTACCAGATGAGCGAATGAGGTCCTTATCGGCCATAATGTTCTGCATCTTGCAGTTATGTTTATAGTGTAACTTGATTTTTAGTTATTACACTATTACATTCCTAGTTTCTTTCTTTAACTTTGTTTATTAGTTAAGTGTTTTGGTCAAGTGACCCTATGCAGGTATGACTTGGGCCTTGTACAGGAAAACATACAAGAAATAAATTGTCTCAAACAGAAGGAGTACACATTCAAATTAACAAATACAGTGTACACGTTTCTGTGAAAAAAAGGTGGCCATACAAAGACAGTTCAATCAAGTATAATAATATTCATAGAATATATATTTTTAGCACTGTAATTATTAATGTTGCAAATTTGGATTATAATATCATAGTATGTGTAGTTATGGTAGTATTCTGGTATAGGGAGTACAGTCAGTGTTAAGTTAAGGGTGAAGACTGCAGTGAGGAACATTTATAGATGATAGAGAAAATGAATTGGAAGATATATAGGTAGAGGAAAGCTCGGAGTATCAGAGTAAGTATTGAAAAGGGGAGGACTGGAAAGACATGGAGATGAGGAAAGGAAGAAGAAAGCATTGAAATAGAGTAAGAGTAAGTGAGGACTTGATTAGCACAATGTATATTAAGTTTGTTTTGGAAAAAAAGAACTGGAATGGAAATCCAAGATGGGAGAATGAGAGAAAAAAAGTTTGAAAAAGAGTACTTAACTTGATTAAATTTGCTATAAATGAATGAATGGAATGAATTAGTATACATACACACACACACATACACACATATATATATATATATATATATATATACGTATATATATATATATATATATATATATATATATATATATATATATATTATATACATACATATATATATATATATATATATATATATATATATATATATATATATATATATATAATATACGTATATATATATATATATATATATATATATATATATATATATATATATATATATTTATTCAATTGATGTACATTTTGTTGATATACATTTTGCCAGAAATATGACACTGGTTTAGAATATTGCACTTATTATGCAAGTGAATGACTACAGAGAATTTCCTACCATTTACTTTTACTGCAAAGGGGTGACATGTGATATGTACTGACTCTTGATGTTGTAATCTGATATACTGAATCTTAATGTAGCATTACAGCAATAACTAAAATATCTATCATAAAAAATAAATAAAAAAATAAAAAAATCTATTATCTATATTTTTCCTCGGTTTTCTTGTTTATGGTATTGTATAATGTTTATTTACTTAGATATCAAAGAGTTCAGACTCTGACTAGAAATAAAGAAAATGGATCAGTAGTACAATGTTCTTTTGGGCTAAATTTACATGCTCATGTTTCCTCAGTAACAACAAACTGTTGTTAGAGTAATTGATATACCAGCAGGCTATAATTATGTTATCAAAACTGTCTGGAATTTGGACAATGGGATCCTGCTGGGTGGGTTATTCGAATTACTATTGATAATGTAGGGAATGCTATTAACCTCTAATTCTCTGACACAGAATAAATGTCCTGATTTTGGTTAAGGAGAAAAGAAAGCTATCTCAAATCAAGATGTATCAGTCAGTATGAACAAACTTGAATGATTGATCCTAACATTTGCTATTCATAACTGGAAATAATCTTTCAAAACTATAATTAATGGTTACAATGTATCCTTGGCTTACTTGGAAAATTGCATCCATTTTTGCTAGCAAATGTTAAAAGCAAAACTAAAAATTACTTAAAAGTGTTTCTTATCTCCCCAAAATATAGTATTATCAAAATGAAAGAAGACCTATATGTATTCCATACAGTAAATTTAATTTGAAGTCTAAGAATGTTATTTTTCAGTGGGCAAGTGGTAAGATGAGCTCTGACACAGTGGTGTGCTAGTGGTATCCTGCAATACAAAAACTTACGAGAATAGTACAATAACAATACAAATAAGTAGTTCATTTTATCTAATGCTGTAGATATTATTCATGTATTCCACCCAGTTATACATTTCTATTAAATGCAATTAAAGTACATATAGTTTTATTTCACAGCTATTTAATTGACATTTACACCCTTTACTATTTGGCACAGAAAAATTATCTGTAAAAAAATGTAAGCAGCACTAACCTGCTATGTAGCAGACTTATTAATTTATAATAATTGATCTAGAATTCCTTCATTCATTTTATTCTGTAAAATAAATACATTCTACAAGGCTTGCTTTCAGAATTCATGCCATTATTGCATACTTGGTGTAGCAAATTTTGTACAACATGTCTGGTTCCTACCACAAACCTATAACTTGGTGGGATAGGACATTGTTTCTCTTGATTCTGAATTGGTTAAAGAAGACATTGGAAATGGATGGAATGAAGAAGGAAGGAAGGACGGATGAATGAATGGATAGATGGATGCGTGGATGGATGGATGGACGGATAGATGGATGGAGGGATTACATCAAATGTATTAACCACTAAATGAATCTGAACCTGAAATATGGAATGCAGATGGGGATATTGATTATCAGATACATAGAAGTATTGTTTTGAAAATATGATCAAATTATGGAGAGCTAAATTAAAATGCTCAAGCTTTAGCTGTTATCTTGTTAATATAATTCCAAACTCCCCCAGCCCCCTCTAATTTAGATTTAGACTATTCTTGTTTTGTGACAAAAAAGGTATCACAATACAACACTTCAAATTGTTCCTGTGGAAGCTTCCAGAGAATGAAATGTCATATTTATTACACTTTATAAATACTTGTAAGCATATACTGATTGATGGTGGGGTGGGATTAGATTTTTTTACAATGATGCTGTGGAGGAAGGTTTACATTTTATAATGTCCTAATAGAAGTTACTTCACATGGAAGGCTGAAGCTCTAAATATTAAACAATTATAATTTGTACAAAACAATGAAAAATTATAATAAAATGGAAAACATGACAATTACTGCAGGATTCTAGCAATCAATGAATTCCTCTTTGGGTTGAAAAGTTGAACATATCTACTTTTAATTGTTCCTTAAACTAATATGCCAGCAATCCTTTATTTTTCATGAGACATGATAATCACCCTTTCATCTAAATGCCACCATCCTTATGGATTAGTCATAATATTGGTGCTGTATTTAAATAACTTGTTTGAATACCTATGGATCACTTAAGTTGTAATTATAGAAGTATAAGGTTTCTGAAGTTTTATGACATATTTAAATTGTGGCTGAGTCAAATTTTAAATAATAAGTTTCTTGTTACCATCATAAAAAGTTAATCATTAACTTACTTCATAACTAATTTACTACATACATGGGGGTAACAATTAGAAATATAGGTTATACAGTTATGCCATTATCAAAATTCTTCAATGCCAATAAGTTGTAAGTTTGACATATAACTCTTTTAACCTATAAGATTGTCTCTGACAGTTCATGGCATTCTGGGGTAGAAAATAGACTTGGCAAAAATTTATTATTTAACTAAACATTTATGATTTATTTTTGCAATTTTTTTCTTTTTTTTTTTCAGAAATAATACACCACTCTGCATTTTGGGATTTCTGTTATTATAAGAACAAAATAAGAGATTCAGAATTGTGACATTCAAAAGAGGGCAGTCACCTTCTGTAACATATACTTCATTCTGATAGCATGTGTCAGGGTAATCGATAAGAGTAGTAGTTGACATATACAAATGTGAAGTTTTGTAAAGCTGTTGCATGACACTAGGTAATACTGGAATGTGAACTAGCAGAAACACAATACACAAAATGTTTTCCTTGTAGTAATATGGATTTCCTTGTTAACAAAGCCGATGTATTTCAGAGCAAAATTGCTTAATTATACACTTCAGAATTATAATCAGAGTAGAATCAGTAATCAGCCGCCTTGAGACCTTTTTGCATTCATTGTTACAGCAATGAAAATCACAGTACAAATGACACAATTTAAAAATAATGAATAATGCTCCTAATTAAAAATGAAGCAAAATCCCTACAACTTCTAGCAGGTATATGAAGGTGGGTAATGTTCTGCTCTGAGTGCTCAGATCAACACTCTAGAAATGCATTCTATAAAATGAAATGCTACTGCATTTTACTATTATATTTGGAACTGTTTTGTACATGACATAACAGAGTTCCATCCATAAGAGACTCAATAGTATTTTTGTTTTGGGTTTCTTATGACACAAATACCAGTTGTGTTTTCTCTGTAACGTTTCTATGAAGCCATAGAATCCCTTATCCAGAATATTTTCTAGCAGTAAATATATATGTAATGAACAGTATTGAAGAAGGCTTATTTCACAGTTACAAAGGCAAAACCATTATGTGAACAATTTAGTTCTAGTTCTAAGGGTAATGAAAGGCATAACCAAAATAAAACAGAAAGGGTACATTTTCAGTGTTCTATAATACTATTGATTTATTGAAAGTTGATTGAATTGGTTCTGTTTCACAATAAACATCTATCTTTATTTTTTATTTTATTTATTTGACATTTGATTACCAGGAAGGTCTAATTGGGCATAAAGCCCATTTTTAATGGAGGCCTAAGAAGAAAATCTCCAAATAAATTATACAGGTTTAATATAAAATACATATATAATGATTAAAAATGGATGAGATTTACACAGAGGATAACATGAACACTATCATTATACAAAATAGATTATAAAACCTTATCCCGAGTTGCACAGAGAAGTCAAGTGTACGATAATAGGAAATAAATTTATTAAGTTACACTAGAAAGGGATATAATAAAATAATGTGCATCAGTAAGTGAGAGAAGACTCTAAGAATAAAAATACATGCTACAGACAAACTTTTAATTTTGACACAATGAGGTATAATCTAGAGGAATAAAGTAGTTTATGAAAAGAAGAATGTAAAAATGTGGATGTTTCAGAAGATGGGAATGTTAGAGGTGGAGGGAGAGAGTGTAAAGGAAATTATAGGTGGGGATTTAAGGAATTAAATGATTAGTAGAAAAACAAAGATCAATATAGTGAGAAAAGAGAGAATTATTAGAAAATTAAAGTTTGGAGAGAAGAGATGAAGATGAAATTGGTGAAGGACTTAAAGTACATAGGAAGATTGATATTAATTAGCCAGGTGTGAGATTGGAACAGGAGAGAGACTTAAAGAGGAATGCTTTAAAGGAAGGCTTGAACAGATGAATGCTAGGCATTTTTTCTGGTATCAGTGGGGAGTGAATTCTAAGTTTTTAGTGTATAGGTGCTGACCAATAGATTTTTTTTAATTTGTAAATTTCAAGGAGTTGCTTTTCAGATGATTGAAGTTGATGGTTTGGCTGATAATGGTTAAGAATAGAGATGATCACTTGGAAGGATGAGGATTTAAATAAGATTTTATAAACAAGGAGTAATTGAGTAAACTTGAGATGTTGGGGTAACCCAAGCCAGTGTAATGATTTAAGTACGATGTAGTGATGGGGGATGTAGGGAAGGTTTGCTGCAAATTTAGCCACCTTATTGTAGCATAGCTCCAGTTTGGTTTGAATGGATGGATATGGATGAGAAATAGGGAAGTATGAAACAGAGAAGGAAGGAGATCGGCTTTGGCAAGTGTGACTCTAGAGATATTGTCCAGGAATTTTTTTTATCTGTACAGCATATCAAGTTTCAGTGAGTTCTTTTTATACAGTTTTAAATATGATGGTCAAATTTTATTTCATCATCAATTATAATGGTAAGGAACGGTATGAGAGATGACTTCTATGTCAGTGTTATTAAGAGAAGATGTTTTAAAGTTGTCTTTGAGGGATGTTAGGGATTTGGGGAGAAACAGGAGAAGTTTATTTTTGGGTGGTTTAAGAGAAGTTGATTTTCTTTAAGCCAATTTTTAATGGAACTGAATGTGTTTTGAGTGATAGTTTGTAGTTAAGGGAGGATATCACAGGAGCAGACGAGAGTGCAGTCACCTGCATCTTGTATAAGGGTAGCTCATTTGAGGGACATATGGAGGTTGCTGATATATATGTTAAAGAGAAGGGGTTGTTCTGTTCTAAGTACTTATTAACATCAGGTGACTGTAAATTCAGATTTGTAAGGGCAGAGATAAATGAAATCATCTTGTAAACAGAGCACTAAATATAACTTAAAGCTGTCTAGCAGTACTTTTCAGACTTATGATCTAAAACAGTATTACATTTAGATAAGAAATAAGCATTAGAAGCATTTAAAATGTTAAAGAAAAGTTTGCAATTGTTCCACATCTGCAATATTGTAATGTAATGTTTCTTACCTGTGACAATTACTTTGGCACTGCTGCTGAACACCCACACAGTGCTTCAGTGGGTGTGTTGCCTAATACAAAAACTGATGTTAACAGCTCAAGGATAGTATACAGTACAACCGTGTATGCTACTATGCCACAAATGACTAAAGGAACGTCATACCTTTAGGAGAAAATAAATTGTAACTTTCATAGTTTGTGCCTAATTAGGGGTACCGAAGGATATATAACCCCTACACAGTAGAAAATCTAAATCTGTCTTTACAAGGTTATCATTTGTATTCAGAAAGAGTCATGGTAGGGTAAGTCAACCAAATTAAAAAGAAAATACATATATCCTATGTATAGATGAATTGTATTTCAAACTTAGTGTTCTACCACTTTTAAATTTAGACCTAACACTTTTAAATACCATCACATTTTTCCAGAATAATGGCTTTTATGGTCTGAAATATTGATGACTGTGATTTGTTTGTATTTTATTTTGTGGTGTATTTAAAAGTACATTGCTGATGTTTTACTTATTAATTATATATACTCCAAGTAAACTTAAAACTACTGCAGTATATGTACTATTTGAACCACAAATTTATTCAGATAATTTAGTGCCTTATGGTATCCCTCAGTGTGATGAGCTAGAGTTCTAAACATGTAAGAAATACTCTTTTGTATCAAATGGCTTTGTAAAACAGGTTGTTAAATTTAAAGCCAAAAATCACTGTATTAAGGTATTTTTTTTTATTTAAAGGGAAACATATATTAATGCTCCATAAGAATGTAGTTTATGTATAGACCATGACATAATGTTCTACTATTGACAATAATCTCTGCAAGATTTCACTGGTAACTCTGTGAGCTATTTATACTATGTAAGCTGTATTTTTCACTAATCTAAACAATTAATGATAATGCTAAGTTATAATGAAGTTGCTGAGGTAAATTTTCTGATGTCTGAAAAATGCAACAAAATAATAGATAAATGCTAACTGTATTTATAAGTTACATCTGAAAATATACTCTGTTCATTTTCGAAAATCAAATGTCATTAGATTCTTTATCTTCTCAATCTTTAGTGTTGATATATATAACAAAAAGTGGCTTTTTTTAGGTTCATAGGTAGGTACTAGGCTATCAGCCCTGGGGCCTATATAAACCTAGCCAAAAAGGTTCCCTGGCTTTCGCCACCCAAGAAAATTATTTTCCTGGCCCCTGTCAAGCAGTGCCACAGAAGTGATCTCTGGGGTGAATTTTCAAGGTTTAGATTTCTGCACTGGTTTCCAATGAGTCAAATGAACATATGAATTTGTTTCTAATTACTTGAGTCATTGTGAGCTAAGATATTATCTAGATGAAATAAAAAATAGGGTATAACATGCTGCTTCTTCTAAGTGTAGTCCATTTCCTAGAGCCACAAGATTATTGGGCTTAGAAAGACATGTATGAGATGGGTTATCTTTGCCAATTAATGGTACACTATAGTAGAAGACTAATCTGCTAATAAATTAATTCTTTCCTTGAATATTTAGCTTTGTGTTCATTTTTTGGTAAGTAATTAACAAGTGTGCAATCGCAATTGCTAATATTGTAAGAATTATTGCAAGTACATTATGGCACAGCTGAATCAACCACTTTTTGTTTGCATTTATTGTTCCAGTCATCAAACTCACAGTACAGATGAAGCAATTTAGAAATCCCAAGTAATGTCCCTGCTTAAAAATGCAACAAAATCCCTACAACTTCTAGCACCTGGATAAAGCCTGATGACTTTTTATGAAATGAAATACATCAGCATTTTAATATTATATTTGAAACTGTTATGTATGTGACATGATACAATTCCATCTAAAAGAAACTCAGTACTATTTCTATCTTGGGTTTCTTTTGACACGAGACACTCTTTGTAATTTCTCAATAATGTTTATAAGATGCCATAAAATACTGATGAATGGTTATTTCAAAGCTACAGAATCAAAATCAAAATGTAAATAGTTTGCTCAGATTTTCAGGATGATGAAATGCATAACCAAAATGAAGCAGAGAGGACTAACCGTTTTGATGTTGTACCATAACATTATTACCTATTGAGAGTTATGTGACTGTATTTGTTCTATAATGATTTTTCATGACCATCTCACCTACTTTTATTCAGTATTACTAGCAAGTAACTGTACATTTAGAGTTGTAAGCTTTGAAATAAAAGAGAAACAGTTTATAAACCTGTCATTAACTATATGTTAAACCAGAATAATAGCACGTTTCAAAATGTTTGACCAAAAACAGTATTATATTTAAATAAACAAATAATCATTATAAACATTTAAAATGTTAAAAAAGTTTGCAATTGTTCCACGTCTGCAATATTGTAATGTAATGTAATGTTTCTTACCTGTGACAATTACTTTGGCACCGCTGCTGAACACCCACACAGTACTGCAGTGGGAGTGTTGCCTAATACTAAAACTGATGTTAACAGCTCAAGGATAGTATACAGTACAAACATGTATGCTATTATGCCACAAATGGCTAAAGGAACTTCATACCTTTAGGAGAAAATAAATTGTAACTTTCATAGTTTATGCCTAATTAGGGGTACCTTAGGATATATAACCCCTACACAGTAGAAAATCTAAATCTGTCTTTACAAGGTTATCATTTGTATTCAGAAAGAGTCATGGTAGGGTATGTCAACCAAAGTAAAAAGAAAACACATATACCCTATGTATAGATTAATTATATTTCAAACTTAGTGTTGTACCACTTTTACATTTAGACCTAACACTTTTAAATACCATTACATTTTTCCAGAATAATGGCTTTTATGGTCTGAAATATTGATGACTGTGATTTGTTTGTATTTTATTTTGTGGTGTATTTAAAAGTACATTGCTGATGTTTTACTTATGAATTATATATACTCCAAGTAAACTTAAAACTACTGCAGTACATGTACTATTTGAACCACAAATTTATTCAGATAATTTAGTGCCTTATGGTATCCCTCAGTGTGATGAGCTAGAGTTCTAAACATGTAAGAAATACTATTTTGTATCAAATGGCTTTGTAAAACAGGTTGTTAAATTTAAAGCCAAAAATCATTGTATTAAGGTATTTATTTTTTTATTTAAAGGGAAACACATATTAATGCTCCTTAAGAATGTAGTTTATGTACAGACCATGACATAATGTTCTACTATTGACAAATAATGATCTCTCCAAGATTTCACTGGTAACTCTGTGAGTTATTTATACTATGTAAGCTGTATTTTTCACTAATCTAAACAATTAATGATAATGCTAAGTTATAATGAAGTTGCTGAGGTAAATTTTATGATGTCTGAAAAATGCAACAAAATAATAGATAAATGCTAACTGTATTTATAAGGTACATCTGAAAATATACTCTGTTCATTTTCGAAAATCAAATGTCATTAGATTCTTTATCTTCTCAATCTTTAGTGTTGATGTATATAACAAAAAGTGGCTTTTTTTTAGGTTCATAGGTAGGTACTAGGCTATCAGCCCTGGGGCCTATATAAACCTAGCCAAAAGGTTCCTGGCTTTCGCCACCCAAGAAAATTATTTTCCTGGCCCCTGTCAAGCAGTGCCACAGAAGTGATCTCTGGGGTGAATTTTCAAGGTTTAGATTTCTGCACTGGTTTCCAATGAGTCAAAGGAACATATGAATTTGTTTCTAATTACTTGAGTCATTGTGAGCTAAGATATTATCTAGATGAAATAAAAAATAGGGTATAACATGCTGCTTCTTCTAAGTGTAGTCCATTTCCTAGAGCCACAAGATTATTGGGCTTAGAAAGACATGTATGAGATGGGTTATCTTTGCCAATTCATGGTACACTAGAGTAGAAGACTAATCTGCTAATAAATTAATTCTTTCCTTGAATATTTAGCTTTGTGTTCATTTTTTGGTAAGTAATTAACAAGTGTGCAATCGCAATTGCTAATATTGTAAGAATTATTGCAAGTACATTATGGCACAGCTGAATCAACCACTTTTTGTTTGCATTTATTGTTCCAGTCATCAAACTCACAGTACAGATGAAGCAATTTAAAAATCACAAGTAATGTCCCTGCTTAAAAATGCAACAAAATCCCTACAACTTCTAGCACCTGGATAAAGCCTGATGACTTTTTATGAAATTAAATACATCAGCATTTTAATATTATATTTGAAACTGTTTTGTATGTGACATGATACAATTCCATCTAAAAGAAACTCAGTACTATTTCTATCTTGGGTTTCTTTTGACACGAGACACTCTTTGTGATTTCTCTATAATGTTTATAAGATGCCATAAAATACTGATGAATGGTTATTTCAAAGCTACAGAATCAAAATCAAAATGTAAATAGTTTGCTCAGATTTTCAGGATGATGAAATGCATAACCAAAATGAAGCAGAGAGGGCTAACCATTTTGATGTTGTACCATAACATTATTACCTATTGAGAGTTATGTGACTGTATTTGTTCTATAATGATTTTTCATGACCATCTCACCTACTTTTATTCAGTATTACTAGCAAGTAACTGTACATTTAGAGTTGTAAGCTTTGAAATAAAAGAGAAACAGTTTATAAACCTGTCATTAACTATATGTTAAACCAGAATAATAGCACGTTTCAAAATGTTTGACCAAAAACAGTATTATATTTAGATAAACAAATAATCATTATAAACATTTAAAATGTTAAAAAAGTTTGCAATTGTTCCACGTCTGCAATATTGTAATGTAATGTAATGTTTCTTACCTGTGACAATTACTTTGGCACCGCTGCTGAACACCCACACAGTGCTGCAGTGGGAGTGTTGCCTAATACTAAAACTGATGTTAACAGCTCAAGGATAGTATACAGTACAAACATGTATGCTATTATGCCACAAATGGCTAAAGGAACGTCATACCTTTAGGAGAAAATAAATTGTAACTTTCATAGTTTGTGCCTAATTAGGGGTACCTTAGGATATATAACCCCCACACAGTAGAAAATCTAAATCTGTCTTTACAAGGTTATCATTTGTATTCAGAAAGAGTCATGGTAGGGTATGTCAACCAAAGTAAAAAGAAAACACATATACCCTATGTATAGATTAATTATATTTCAAACTTAGTGTTGTACCACTTTTAAATTTAGACCTAACACTTTTAAATACCATTACATTTTTCCAGAATAATGGCTTTTATGGTCTGAAATATTGATGACTGTGATTTGTTTGTATTTTATTTTGTGGTGTATTTAAAAGTACATTGCTGATGTTTTACTTATGAATTATATATACTCCAAGTAAACTTAAAACTACTGCAGTACATGTACTATTTGAACCACAAATTTATTCAGATAATTTAGTGCCTTATGGTATCCCTCAGTGTGATGAGCTAGAGTTCTAAACATGTAAGAAATACTCTTTTGTATCAAATGGCTTTGTAAAACAGGTTGTTAAATTTAAAGCCAAAAATCATTGTATTAAGGTATTTATTTTTTTATTTAAAGGGAAACACATATTAATGCTCCTTAAGAATGTAGTTTATGTACAGACCATGACATAATGTTCTACTATTGACAAATAATGATCTCTCCAAGATTTCACTGGTAACTCTGTGAGTTATTTATACTATGTAAGCTGTATTTTTCACTAATCTAAACAATTAATGATAATGCTAAGTTATAATGAAGTTGCTGAGGTAAATTTTATGATGTCTGAAAAATGCAACAAAATAATAGATAAATGCTAACTGTATTTATAAGGTACATCTGAAAATATACTCTGTTCATTTTCGAAAATCAAATGTCATTAGATTCTTTATCTTCTCAATCTTTAGTGTTGATATATATAACAAAAAGTGGCTTTTTTTTAGGTTCATAGGTAGGTACTAGGCTATCAGCCCTGGGGCCTATATAAACCTAGCCAAAAAGGTTCCCTGGCTTTCGCCACCCAAGAAAATTATTTTCCTGGCCCCTGTCAAGCAGTGCCACAGAAGTGATCTCTGGGGTGAATTTTCAAGGTTTAGATTTCTGCACTGGTTTCCAATGAGTCAAAGGAACATATGAATTTGTTTCTAATTACTTGAGTCATTGTGAGCTAAGATATTATCTAGATGAAATAAAAAATAGGGTATAACATGCTGCTTCTTCTAAGTGTAGTCCATTTCCTAGAGCCACAAGATTATTGGGCTTAGAAAGACATGTATGAGATGGGTTATCTTTGCCAATTAATGGTACACTATAGTAGAAGACTAATCTGCTAATAAATTAATTCTTTCCTTGAATATTTAGCTTTGTGTTCATTTTTTGGTAAGTAATTAACAAGTGTGCAATCGCAATTGCTAATATTGTAAGAATTATTGCAAGTACATTATGGCACAGCTGAATCAACCACTTTTTGTTTGCATTTATTGTTCCAGTCATCAAACTCACAGTACAGATGAAGCAATTTAAAAATCACAAGTAATGTCCCTGCTTAAAAATGCAACAAAATCCCTACAACTTCTAGCACCTGGATAAAGCCTGATGACTTTTTATGAAATGAAATACATCAGCATTTTAATATTATATTTGAAACTGTTATGTATGTGACATGATACAATTCCATCTAAAAGAAACTCAGTACTATTTCTATCTTGGGTTTCTTTTGACACAAGACACTCTTTGTGATTTCTCCATAATGTTTATATGATGCCATAAAATACTGATGAATGGTTATTTCAAAGCTACAGAATCAAAATCAAAATGTAAATAGTTTGCTCAGATTTTCAGGATGATGAAATGCATAACCAAAATGAAGCAGAGAGGGCTAACCATTTTGATGTTGTACCATAACATTATTACCTATTGAGAGTTATGTGACTGTATTTGTTCTATAATGATTTTTCATGACCATCTCACCTACTTTTATTCAGTATTACTAGCAAGTAACTGTACATTTAGAGTTGTAAGCTTTGAAACAAAAGAGAAACAGTTTATAAACCTGTCATTAACTATATGTTAAACCAGAATAATAACACGTTTCAAAATGTTTGACCAAAAACAGTATTATATTTAGATAAACAAATAATCATTATAAACATTTAAATTGTTAAAAAAGGTTTGCAATTGTTCCACGTCTGCAATATTGTAATGTAATGTTTCTTACCTGTGACAATTACTTTGGCACCGCTGCTGAACACCCACACAGTGCTGCAGTGGGAGTGTTGCCTAATACAAAAACTGATGTTAACAGCTCAAGGATAGTATACAGTACAAACATGTATGCTATTATGCCACAAATGACTAAAGGAACGTCATACCTTTAGGAGAAAATAAATTGTAACTTTCATAGTTTGTGCCTAATTAGGGGTACCGAAGGATATATAACCCCTACACAGTAGAAAATCTAAATCTGTCTTTACAAGGTTATCATTTGTATTCAGAAAGAGTCATGGTAGGGTATGTCAACCAAAGTAAAAAGAAAACACATATACCCTATGTATAGATTAATTATATTTCAAACTTAGTGTTGTACCACTTTTAAATTTGGACCTAACACTTTTAAATACCATTAAATTTTTCCAGAATAATGGCTTTTATGGTCTGAAATATTGATGACTGTGATTTGTTTGTATTTTATTTTGTGGTGTATTTAAAAGTACATTGCTGATGTTTTACTTATGAATTATATATACTCCAAGTAAACTTAAAACTACTGCAGTACATATACTATTTGAACCACAAATTTATTCAGATAATTTAGTGCCTTATGGTATCCCTCAGTGTGATGAGCTAGAGTTCTAAACATGTAAGAAATACTCTTTTGTATCAAATGGCTTTGTAAAACAGGTTGTTAAATTTAAAGCCAAAAATCATTGTATTAAGGTATTTATTTTTTTATTTAAAGGGAAACATATATTAATGCTCCTTAAGAATGTAGTTTATGTACAGACCATGACATAATGTTCTACTATTGACAAATAATAATCTCTCCAAGATTTCACTGGTAACTCTGTGAGTTATTTATACTATGTAAGCTGTATTTTTCACTAATCTAAACAATTAATGATAACGCTAAGTTATAATGAAGTTGCTGAGGTAAATTTTATGATGTCTGAAAAATGCAACAAAATAATAGATAAATGCTAACTGTATTTATAAGGTACATCTGAAAATATACTCTGTTCATTTTCGAAAATCAAATGTCATTAGATTCTTTATCTTCTCAATCTTAAGTGTTAAATATATAACAAAAAGTGGATTTTTTTTAGGTTCATAGGTAGGTACTAGGCTATCAGCCCTGGGGCCTATATAAGCCTAGCCAAAAAGGTTCCCTGGCTTTCACCACCCAAGAAAATTATTTTCCTGGCCCCTGTCAAGCAGTGCCACAGAAGTGATCCCTGGGGTGAATTTTCAAGGTTTAGATTTCTGCACTGGTTTCCAATGAGTCAAAGGAACATATGAATTTGTTTCTAATTACTTGAGTCACTGTGAGCTAAGATATTATCTAGATGAAATAAAAAATAGGGTATACCATGCTGCTTCTTCTAAGTGTAGTCCATTTCCTAGAGCCACAAGATTATTGGGCTTAGAAAGACATGTATGAGATGGGTTATCTTTGCCAATTCATGGTACACTATAGTAGAAGACTAATCTGCTAATAAATTAATTCTTTCCTTGAATATTTAGCTTTGTGTTCATTTTTTGGTAAGTAATTAACAAGTGTGCAATCGCAATTGCTAATATTGTAAGAATTATTGCAAGTACATTATGGCACAGCTGAATCAACCACTTTTTGTTTGCATTTATTGTTCCAGTCATCAAACTCACAGTACAGATGAAGCAATTTAAAAATCACAAGTAATGTCCCTGCTTAAAAATGCAACAAAATCCCTACAACTTCTAGCACCTGGATAAAGCCTGATGACTTTTTATGACATTAAATACATCAGCATTTTAATATTATATTTGAAACTGTTTTGTATGTGACATGATACAATTCCATCTAAAAGAAACTCAGTACTATTTCTATCTTGGGTTTCTTTTGACACAAGACACTCTTTGTGATTTCTCCGTAATGTTTATATGATGCCATAAAATACTGATGAATGGTTATTTCAAAGCTACAGAATCAAAATCACGATGTAAATAGTTTGCTCATATTTTCAGGATGATGAAATGCATAATCAAAATGAAGCAGAGAGGGCTAACCGTTTTGATGTTGTACCATAACATTATTACCTATTGAGAGTTATGTGACTGTATTTGTTCTATAATGATTCTTCATGACCATCTCATCTACTTATATTCAGTATTACTAGCAAGTAATTATACATTTAGAGTTGTAAGCTTTGAAACAAAAGAGAAACAGTTTATAAACCTGTCCTTTTCTGACTCCATAAACAAAAATCGTAACAATAACACTTTCTCCTCTGCACTATTTATTGACCTTTCAAAAGCCTTTGATATGGTAAACCACAATATACTTATAGACATACTAAAAGCCCAATCACTTGACCCACAAGCATTACAATGGTTTAAGTCCTACCTGGAAAAAAGACAGCAAGCAGTACTTAGGGATAACAATCTTTGTACATCCCTCCCAGTGAATATTGGAGTACCCCAAGGCTCCATCTTAGGACCCCTACTCTTTTCCTTATTTATTAACGATCTTCATACCCAAATTCCTCAAGCCACCTGCATACAATATGCAGATGACTCTACTTTAATTTGTTCAGCCAAGACTATAGCCTCTCTCCAATCCCTCACTCAAACTGTATAAAATTGGTTCACACAACACTGCCTCCTCCTGAACCCCAAAAAAACAAAATTACTGCTCTTTGCTCCAACTCTAAAATCACCTCAACTGTACTTCACAATTACCTCAAACAATGGTACTAACATAACCCCTGACACAACAACCCATCTACTAGGAGTAACAATTGATAACAACCTTAGCTATGATGACCACATTAGTTCTACAATAAAGTCTGTTAACAAAAAACTAGGCACCCTTTACAGAATCAAACCCTTCCTAACCCCATCAGCCAGAATGACTATTGCCCAGACCCATCTATTCTCTACCCTGTTCTATGCTTCTCCGATATATACCAATCTATCTAAGAACAACCTTACCAAACTTTCCTCCAGTTATAATAATATAGCCAGATTTGCCACTGGTACCCCATTTAGAACTCATCACTGTCTCAACCTTAAACAACTGGGATGGCTAGAATTGCAAAATCAACTACTTTGTCAACAACTAGTTATCACCCAAAAGATCCTTTATCACCCTAACAATACCCCTATCCTCACTAATCTGATCACAGCATACAAAAATCTTGAAACACTATGCTCAGCAAACAAGCTCCTTGTGGCCACTACTAAGTCAAAAAACAAAGCTGCGGACTCACTTTTCTCCAACACAGTAGGTAAAAACTGGAACCAGCTTCCTACTGAACTATCCACCCTTGCTTCTACTTTCCAATTTAAAAAACATCTTAAAGAACATCTTAAATCTCACTGGCTTTGTCCATGCTCTAACCCTGACGGACATCTTATTCCCCTTCTTGCTCTCTCTACACTTCTCTTCCATACCATTTTTTGATGCTTACTTTGTAATCTATATAAAAAAATATATATATATATTATTGTCTTTGTTTATCTCTCTGTTATTGATATTAACTTCAACATACTAAATGACTTATTCCTATTTTTGTTCTTGCTAACACAGACAATGTACTGTAACTTGACTATTTAGTAAATATTGTATTCTTTGTCACTGCTAGTGCTTGGAGCTTTTCTCCCCGGGCCTCTACTGAAAATGGACATATATCCAGTTAGACTAGCCCGGTCAACAAATGTAAAATAAATAATAAATAAAATAAAAATAATAATAATTAACTATATGTTAAACCAGAATAATATCACGTTTCAAAATGTTTGACCAAAAACAGTATTATATTTAGATAAACAAATAATCATTATAAACATTTAAAATGTTAAAAAAGTTTGCAATTGTTCCACGTCTGCAATATTGTAATGTAATGTTTCTTACCTGTGACAATTACTTTGGCACTGCTGCTGAACACCCACACAGTGCTGCAGTGGGAGTGTTGACTAATACAAAAACTAATGTTAACGACTCAAGGATAGTATACTGTACACAGGGATGGACACGTGTCTCATGTCATTGTAAAACAAGGTATATGCTTATGTTATTTACAATGTGTGTACCAATGAAATCCCATATTATACCTTTACTAAAATGGTATAATAATAGATGGTTATGATCACAAGTGCCTGCATATAGCAACAACTTACAGTGATGTGTCTTCCTTTCAGATTGTCTGGTAATCCTTAGATCCTTCACTGCTCATATTACCTGGGATTTGGGATAAGAGTGGGGACATTGCCATGTCAGATGCAAATTAACGTCTTCTTTAGATCTTATCATAATTGTGTAGAAGTTTAACATTATCACCCCAATAGCACTGTGTAACTATGTGCCTCAGCAAGAGTTATCTGATCTGAAGTTCAGATATGACACTTTATTCAACCAAAGTTAAAACTGGAAGACAAAAATCAAAAGCCACGTTGTGCCATGAACAGGAGACTCATAATTAGAAATCACCTGTATAATACTCTTTAATTTGGAGCTGACATCCCTTTAAGGTCATAACAATGTGTTTATTCTAAAGCAGTCATTTATATAGTCTAAAGGCCTGATGACTCTTTTGGCATGTAACTTAGATGTTCTATTATATATTATGCTGCTGAGTTTTTGTGTTACTTAAACACATTCCACACTGAATGATAAACCTATTTACACAGTATAGTCAAATCTATTTATATATAATATTGTAATGAAACCTACTCTATATTGTCATTTAAATCCCTAAACTATGTAAAATATAGTTTTTACCAAATTGTAAGGGAAAAGTATAAAATAATCACCAAGTGATGGTAATGAAAAATGTATGCATTAATTTCTGGGACATAATAAGAAAAACATATACTACTGCCCCTTAAGATGAAATGAATCCACTATCACTTTTTTAAATTAGGAATACATTGTAGTCTCATCATGTTCTCAATTAGATCTTGCTAACACTATTTGTAGAAGTCATTAATAATAAAAATACTGTAATTAAAGTGATCTCATTCAAGGATTCAAAATTAACTAATTAAACAGTAAAAGAAAACAAACAAGATAAAAAAAGAATGAAAAAACTCCACCGATACTCTTGTAGGATACCAGACTTATAAAAAAAAAAAGAAAAATTAACAGGAGTTATAATCAAAAATTTCCCTGAATTAA
The DNA here is from genome assembly GCF_019279795.1 of Protopterus annectens. Classification (NCBI taxonomy): domain Eukaryota; kingdom Metazoa; phylum Chordata; order Ceratodontiformes; family Protopteridae; genus Protopterus; species Protopterus annectens. The sequence goes on along the minus strand of NC_056747.1, from coordinate 115,374,537 downwards.
ACAAATTATGTTGTCCAACTTTTGATACTACAGAAAACTGTAATTTTGTGAGGATATATCTCCAACACCCTAATGCATGAAGTTCCATACTTTGGACACCTACAACTTATACTCAAATCCATGGTTGTTGCACCTCAAGACAAGCTCAATGCCTGGTCTCACTGCTCTCATTTGAAGAATCTTGGCTAATTATGCATTGTCTTGGAATCAGGCAGTACAGAACTATTTGTCTATTATCTGAGTGGTTAAACATCCGATGTAATTAAATTGCTAATACAAATGGTTTATGAATGTAACATATAATTAAGTCATGGATAAATCGATGTATTTTAAATGTAGCCCAGAAAATACTGGTGTAGCAGTTACCTGAAAGCATAATCTGTTCATCTGATAAAACCACTTGATTTCACTGCTGAAGGATGCTACAAAATGAAAGGAGGGTGTCACCTATAATGAAAACCAAGTAGTTTCTGTGAGGTTTATTATATCAAAAGATTCCAGATATGTTAAGGAACATCTGGACCAGTTTTCTGCTTGATGCTAAATTGGTTAAGATTTAAATCTTATAACATTAATAATTTTTTAATTAGGTTTTGTATATTTTAGAATGCCAATTTTAGTTATTAGATAGTAACATCAGTTTTACTATTCTGTAGCATTTCACACCAACATCTTGTGAATGTTTTCACTTTAAATATTAATTAGAGTGAATCAATTGGTGTAGATTGATGGTGGGATATCATATAAATGGGTTGTTTTTTGGTATGATATTTTATCTGATGAAGTCAGACACACTGACGAAAACGTTGTGATTTTATAATTTAGCGTTCATAATAAATTATTCATTGTGGTTGCGGTCTCTTCCTCATCTGGTTTTGGATTTGTGGTTGTTAAGATTTAAATCTAAATCAAGCTGATTGTTATTGTACCAGGCCACTCCTGCCTTGTGTCAAGATTCGTAAGAGTATGTGTCTCCCAACCATGAAATTAACATTATCTCTGCTAATCTATGAACTTGTGATGCAGAAAAGGGACTGATAAAGAATGATATGCGTAACTGACCCTTTTCTCATATTTTTCTTTTCTGTTTTTGAATCCATATTCAGATATATGCAATGCAGAAGTACTAATAAAATGCATTATTTCATAACAGAATTTCAAGTGTTGTACTGTATAAAAGCTAACAGTGAAAAGAAGCCATCTTCTTTTCTGGAACTTTCAACCTAGATTACATATTTAAAATCCACAATAATCGCAATTAAAATATACATTTAACATCTCTTTGTTATACATATTGTGAGCTTGCAAAGCATATTAGTTGCAAGCTAAGTATGGGAAATATTGTAGTACTCAGCTGTTTTATAGTTAGTAAAATTACCTTTTAACGTGTGTCTTTTAAAGTAATGCAGAGCTGTCATAAATGTATTAAATGTTATAATTAGTACAGACTCCTTAATTGTTTGCATTATGATTCAGTTTCCTGTTTATAAAAGAAAAAAAAATCATAATGTAGCACTCACTGTACAACAGACTCTAAAGTCATGTCCATATACTCAAAAATAATAAAACCTTCAGTCTTTGCTACCTCAGAAGCTGGGTTATTTAAGGTTGCATTTCTGAGTAATTTTAAAAATGTTCTTTTTTGTGCATTATTTAATATATAACATAAATCAAAAATTTTAATGTTATATTTGAACCATTTACTATACAAAATAAGATGAAATTGCCTTATATTGCTGAACTGTGTTTTCTCTTATTCTTTTCTAAGAAAAATGAAATGAGTACATGTTAGTATTCTGATGTTAATATAAGTTCCTACCAGAAGAATATTCCCTTTAGTAAATATGAACACATGTATTAATCTCTTAATAAAAATGTTGGCAAAGACAAGATAAGAATGCTTGTAATACAAAGATCATAATTAGAAAATAACCTGCTTCATACTTAGTTAATGAACTATTTGTCTCAGCAGAGAAGGAGACGTTAGTATGTTCCTTAATGATATTATCAGTCTAGACTGAGCTACTATGTTCATGATCAGTAACCAATTGTTAAATTTATTATTAAAATAGATCAATGTATACATAGAGTTGTAGGTTTTAAGAAATAAAATATGCTCTTCCCTTACCTGTGAAATCACTAAGCTATTTAAATTAAAATGTTCAGCTTTTTCACTTAAAATAGCAGAGAGTTTATATATTAAAACAACTTTAGAAACATTTAACAGTAGATGATAACATAATAGTTAGCTGTGATATTTCATAATATTCTTACCTGTGACGATCACTTTGGTACCACTGCTGAACACGTACACAATGATACAGAGGACATATTGACTATTACACAAACATAACTTAGCAGATCAGTAGCTGACTGCATTTTAATACCATATTCAATGTAATGCTATATTCTCTTTTGGAAAAGTAGAAAACACATGGTTAGTGCCACTGGAAGAGCAGATAAATGCACATCATGTTTTTGGTAACATGTACTCTACTATGTTACACAAATTCCTGTGTTACACCATTACATACATGACACAGTGACAGAAGACACTGCCTGCATGTAAGCGCATTTTGCATCAGACTTCTGCAAAGATCTGTTCCTTTTGATAGTCTGCTAATTCCCGGGCTCTTTATTACTTACATTATCACTGTTTGTAATTTGGGGTATATGAGAGAATATCATTTTAGGTGCAAATAAACAATGTAGGTCTAATTAGAGATGCACATAGATACAACTCCCATACAGATAACAATTGACATTTATTTGCCTTAGAAGAGTTTTTATTTAAATTTATCATGAACCACAGTAGCGTGTCAACCAAAGTCAACTAGAAAAGTCCATAGCACCTTATACTGTATATAGATTAATCATACTTAAAAATTATTATTATAACTCTTATAAATTTGGGTGTAATACTTTGAAATGCCAATATAATGTGAGATTTCTGAAATAATAACTTCTGTATTCTGAAATCTTAAACACTCTGTTTTGTTAGTATTGCATTGCTGTTGATTTTTCTTCTGGATTGAACCATTAAACTAATAAAGTACAAATACACACTGAACTGTAAATCTACTCAGAAAATGTAATGACTTATGGTATCTGTTCTGTTGGACCTCTAAAAATATAAAACTTAAAGATTTTGAATATGATCATGTAAAACTGATAGCTAAAATGAAATGAAACAAACTATTCTGCCTATTTTAAGCAATTAGCTGTTTTTTTTTTTTTTTAAAATGGGAAAGTATATATTGCTAGCCTTAAATGCAATTTATTGCTAGACAGTCACTTTATTTTTTTACCATTGACAGTAATATAAGCTGCAAACTCTTGACTGATCTAAATCATGGCATAATGTTAACTTATAATAAAATTGTGGAGGTAAACTTTCTGATGTCTGCAAAGAAGTAATAAAATAAATGATATATAACTATTTTTACAAAGGTAACTATTAAATATAATGTGGTCATTTTAGAAAACCAAGTGTTATTAGCTTCATTAGCTGCTCAAAATATCATAAGTGCTGAATTATACAAGAAACAAACAAAAGTGAATCTTTTCACAAAGGTCTGGATTTCATTAGCAGTTTCCAGTGATTTTGTATCTAACTGATTCATATGGGGTAAGTTAGAATTTTATCTGAGTCAAATCAAAAATGTGGCTCTAACTTGATCATGCAGAATGTGGTCTGTTTCCTGGCTCCAAAGTGCTATTGGTCTTTGAAACTTATGTCCAAGGTAAATTATCTCTGCCAATTTATAATATTCTAGAGTAGAAGATGGACTTGCCCATGAAGCAATTGTTTTACTGACCATTTTGTGTTTATTGTTGTTCAGTTTCTTGGTAAATAATCAGTAATTCTGAAAATTACAATAACTAATATTGCAACTGCATTATTTTACAGCTGAATGTGATACTCTGTATAGTGTCAAACCTAAAATTCAGAGAGTTCACACATATTTTACTCCACAGATTTCAACTCACAGAACATATAAGAAAATAATTCATACGAATAATGAAAAGTCAGACGTTATTCTTGCATATCTGTTTGTTCAACATATCATCAACTTGTCAAACAGTGACAAAATAATATAATACACAGTTGTTCCATGTTTAGCATTTATTTTCTTATTTCCTTTATAAATCTGACTTCTTGATGCTAACTGGTATCTCATGTCAAAGCAAGTTGAAGCTGTAATTTGAATTACCCAGAAGTGTGAACTAATTTTGCTCTATATAAAAATACATAGCTCAGACCAAACTATAGCATGAAATATTAGCTTTTCACCTCTTTAAAGCAAATAAGATATACCAGTTTAACAGTCCTTTTCCTATTTGGATATACCCATGCATTTTTTAATAACTAGAAAAGTTTTCTGAAAATACTATTTATGAAATAAAATTATTCCCAATGTTGTGATATGTTTGAAACTGCCAATGTTCAAAATATAGGATCATCATTAAGCACCTTAGTGGTGTTTATTCCTTATTGTTTATGTAATAAAGATGTTTTATGCTTAGTTTCTAGTGTACCACTAAAAGTCATTTAGTAAATAGGTGGACAGTAGTTGCTATTATGGATGGTGATAAAGCTAGCAATGTAAGGACTTGATTCTTAGTATACTGAAATCCGTAAATAAACAAAATGGGGTCGGTAGTATATGCCAGTGTTTCCTTGTGACAGTGCACAGGAATCAAAACTCGAGTAATCACACTTGCTCTGTGCTGATGATTTCTTACTCTTTCTAATTCTTATTAATAGTGGTAAGAGAAGATCAGTAAACATTTATGATCTTAGATTTTGGACTAAAACTATCATTTACTATAAGCAGTGAGGTCATTAAATGCAAATTAAACTGGCTCTCAAATTTCTGAGATAAAATAGCATTTAGTCTCTGTAAACACAATCAGAAACATTTGCAATGTTAATAAATACTTTTGTAGTTTTATAATATTTCAAGAAGAACAGTGTTAAGTTCTTACCTGTGACAATCACTTTGGAACCACTGCTAAACACTCGCACAGTGCTTCTGCAGGAGGATTTGGGTAATACAAAAACTTAAGCTAACATTTCAAAATGCAGGAGCACTTGATGACTGAATACAGTGCAGTACTGCTTTATTCCAAACCAGTAGGCATAAGGGTCTATATTAGATAAACAAAAGTTTATCTAACTGAACGCTCACATGAGCGAAAATCCAGGAAGTCAAAACTGCAATTGTGGGGGCACCCCCGCTAAATATATATTCTAACTCCAAGATCGCACTACAGTGAGGAAAGGGCAAATATTCCCATCTTCACTGTACCACAATCTCACAATTGCAGTTTTGAGCTCTGCAATTTTCGCTCATGTGAGCGTTCGATTAGATAAACTTTCTTTTATCTAATATAGACCCTAGGCATAATATGCCTAGTGTTACTGTAAAAGGAAGAAAGCTTGGACTTGTGAATGTGCTATTACAATTTTACATATGAATTCCTGTGTTATATGTTTGTTTGTCTGGCATAGAAGTGTAAAAGGCTGCATGTGTACAACTGTCTTCAGTAATAATCCATTACAGTGCTCTTTCCATTAAATCTATCTTTTAATTCTGAATCCCTTTCTGTTCATATTGCTCATGAACCAGAAATAAGTAGAAAGCACTGTCATTAAGGTGGAAATTAATATATCATTGATAGTTTGGATTTCATTATAAATGCTCAGAAATGTAATACCTAATACATTACAAATAGCAACCAATTTGTGCAATAAGGATTCTCTGTTTTAATTTAACCTCGATGATAGTGTGACAAAATTTTTAAAAGTCAAAGGCCATGCTTATTTTTATAAATGACTGGTTCAATGTCTCTGAAAGGAATGCACAAATAGATAAACTACTGTATGTCTATTCACATCATATAATGTTCCAATCAATTTGCAAAAAAACTGATATAATGAATAAAAAAAATTACATAGTTGCTCAACATGGTAGAGATGGAGAAGTAATTAAAGTAAAAAGCCAAGAATAATACTGTATCTAATAAATTATTAGTTAATTTATTGGGCCAAAACATTTAAAGTAAATAATGTTGCCTTAAATTATACAGTTAGTTTACAGACAAGCCCTTAATCATTTATTCTTAATTACTACATGTGAAAACCTTTATAATTAATGGGGAGTGTTGAACTGCCTGCCATTTTTGCATTACTTGTCTAATATATATATATATATATATATATATATATATATATATATATAAATAAATCACAATTCAGACCTCAGCCTAATATGAAATTTAGACCTGTGACCTATCTAAGAAAACAGCCTAAAATGAGATTTAAACCTGTGACCTGTTTAAGAAAACAGACAATAAATGCAAGAAACACCCCTTGTGTATTGTTAGCATTTAGGCAAATAAAGATTTTTTACAAAGGGAAAGGTACTCTGAAATTTCCAGTTATAAAATGAAATAAAGGAGGGTGTTAATGCTATACTCAAATCCACTTTATTGCAACATGGTGTGGCATTACCTTACATTAATGACCCACACTTCTGCCTTGGCTTTCTTATGACATGAAAAATATTGTATAATTAGTTGTTAATAATAATATATATTGTCATAGTCCTTGTTAATGGTAGGCATCCTTTTAATGATAGCTATATATGCTCTACTGTATATAAAGAATGCTAGTGTTAAGGGATGGCAGTAAGTTTTTGTAACACAAGGATCATAGTTTGAAATTAGCCTCAGTTTATGAAGTCCATGATTACACTAATAGGGCACAAGGTAGTTGTTTCCTAATTTCATTAGTTTTAAGTCACTTTTCTTACTAGATTTATCCTACATCAGTGATCACTACTGATCTCTAATTCTTATACTTAGCAATAACTACTTCTTCTACATTCATAGTTCTAGTTTTGGGGCAAAAAGTTATGTTAAAAGACAACCAGTAGCTAAATGTATGCAATGTATTTCTCAAAGTTTTGAGCTAAAATAGCACACTCATTAGGTCAATATGTTAAGTTGTTATCAAAGGAACTGAAAATGCTAGCATATCTGTAGTAGTTTAACATCATATTTTGTGAAAATTACATAAGTTTCTTACCTGTGACGGCCACTTTGGTACCACTGCTGAAAACATACACAGTGCTACCTAAGTGGTGCTGGCTAGTACAAAACCATAAGCCAACAGTTCAGGAACAGTATGCATTGTAAGACGCTGCCTAGTACAATTTTTATTTTAGGCTAGTAGAAAACATGTGCCTAGTGTCAATGAAACACAAAGTGGAGCCAAGGTTACAACAATATGTGTACTTTGATGTTATAACTGCCGAATTTATGAACGGCATTTAATAACAAGCTGCTGTAGTGTGCAATCCGTTTGGATGGTCTACCAATTCCCCATGAATATTTATAGCATTTGTGATCCAGGTTAAGGTGAGGAATAGCACCACTTCATATGGAAATATCCTCTTGATGATGTTGATCTCATCAGAGATTTAATTATCCTCCCTGCACTGCATATTTATAACAATCTTTGTTTGCTTCAAAAAGGGTTAGCATTTGTATTTAAACTAAGTCAGCAAAAGTAAAAAAAAAAACTCTGAATGCCCTGTGAATAGATAAAATAAAATAAAAAAAAGCTCAACCACATACTTTGTTTTATTTATATACTTTATGTTTGTTTTGTTTTATATATTTTATGAAACTGAGTCTGAAATAGTTTTATCATCATAATTTATCCTCTCTTAGAAGAATGGTTGATTCTGTCTTTAGGCTTGTCTACTTTAGTTGTTGGTTACTTGGTTGTTGACTGAAAATTAATATGCTGCTGATTTTATGATTTATATTATGGTATGGCCAGTTATAATTTGCCCTGTGTTTGAATTAAACCAAGAGAAGAACAAAGAAATTCTTAAACGTGTCTGATTTGAAATAATTCATCCTGCCCATTTATGGAATGAATGATTGATGTCACAGTATTTCATCAGTGAAAACACTGTATCCCCTCATTCAAAATCAAATTAAATGTGTTATAAAAGAAGAATGGAGTAAAGGAAGCCATTCCACTATGGCAGAAATATAAATATACTTTTTGAGCTTGTACTTTACTTGTTAGTAGTGACAGGGATGAAACCAGAGTAATACTGCCAGTGATTGCCATCTGTCTTTTTTATCTAATAAGGAAGCACATTCATATTTAAGTCAAGAAGAAAAATGAACTGTAATAATGTACTTAAAATGCTACCCTAACAGCTCCTGCCTTCTCATTTATGTTGCCCGTCATTCACAATCTGTTTTTTGTTACTCTCAGCTTTTACCAAAGTTCTTTCTTCCCTGAAATCGTATATTTAAGATAACCCCAAGACATTACTGTTGGTCACATGAGTGGCATATTAAATAGATAAACATTCAATGGCAACTATTTTTTCTACAATTTCAACAGCAGAAATGAATATGGACATGCCTAATTATTGCATTTAGCAAAAAATACCAAAATACACTACAATAATGGAATGAGGCTAGAAGCAGATGATATAAGTATTAATGTCTGGGCAGCCATGACACTTTTTTGTTTTAAGCATTGCTTTTATAAATAAAAGCAACTTAAAACACTTACACATATTTCCTCAACGTTTTTCATATAAAGCTATTACGTTTCAAATATATCTTAAAGGGTAATTGTAGCAGTCAGCTTTATCTTACTCAATCAGTTTTACATTTGGTGATTGTTTCCAGTTATGCTTACATCATAAATAACACTCATTTTTCAGTTTTGATTCTGCTTTATTGCAAATTCACACCTGGAATGATTAATAAGTATTCCTACCACATGAGAATATAAGTGATTTCTGCCATGTTAATAACTGTATACATTGGTCAAAGTCACTTGTGGGTAATGGAAATAAATTACTTTGCATTTTGAATGCTTTCTGACCATTTTAGATTAGAAGCACTCAGAAAGCAGTAAGACTGCCTATAAATTTTTGTTATGAAACATTATAAGTATATTTTCTATTATTTAAAATATAAAAGTAAATCATACTAGAACTGTAAGTGAGAAACAAAGTTAGGAGTACGAGATAATCTAAAAAAAAAAAAAAAACAAAACAAAACAAAAACAGCTAACAGTAAAAATGTTTTACTGTTTTCAGACAGTTCTTTGTTAGAAATTGCTTTTTCTTGTAGAAAAAATCATGTATTCTTACCTGTGACAATCACTTTAGTACCAGAACTGAACACCAACACAGTGCTGTGGCCCAGATGTTGATCAGTACAAAAACCTTAAGTAACAGCCATCTGCTACACCATTAGGTATGAGTTTACCATGGATGTACAATGCATTAGCCCACTAGGCCACTCAGCTCTTGTAAATGACCTTAATTCTTTTTGCCATAGTAACAAGCAACCAACAAGTATGAGGATCACTGCTACGGTATAAATTACTGATTAATAAATGTGCTGGTAGGGCAATCCAAACTTCTGAACTATGGATTACAGCTAAAAAAAGCTGTGTCCAGCAAACCTTTGTAGAGCACTGCAGTTTTATTCTTGCATGCATTTTATTGACTGCAGGCCAAGCAGTCATTCAATATGTATCACACAGGTTGTTCCAGGAAATATTCCTGTGTTTAGATGACATTACATGATAAATTTAAACTGTGTAACTAAATAAATGAAGACATTAAATGACAGCTAAGTGTTTTAGTTAAGTCATCACTTATTATCTAACTTTTAAGCAATGCTGCCGGTTGACCATGTACTATTTTGTTAAGGTACATCTGATAAAATAAGGCACAAGATTATACATGCTAGACACAACCTACAAAGTTTTACATTAAAAAGTCATCAAAGCAGTCAATAAAGTAACATTTTGAATTATAACTGGATTCTCTGTAATGCTTGTGGAATTCAATGAAAAAAAAGGAAGTATAGGAATAACGGTTTTGCTTACATTTTTATTTTAATAATTGTTCATGTGTTTGGATTGTGGAAGGTACTATGGGCTGCTTAGGATAGATCACATAAAAACTTAAATGCCATAGGAAGCTTATATATATATATATATATATATATATATATATATATATATATATATATATATATATATATACTAATGATCCTAGCTTTTAACTAGTTCTTAGCAAAAACAGCTAACGCATTCTGCTAACTCCAGCAGACATCATCATACATGGTACTAAATAATGCAAAATCACATCTGCTTGGTACATTAAGATAAACGTGTCTGAGTATTCAGTCTAACTTTGTGATATACAAGTGTAATGTTTTTTTTTTCCCCTCTATTGAAATATTACTACAATAACTGCTGGTGGCCAAGGACATTGCTTAAAATGGTCCTACTATGAGAAAATTCTTCATCTGCTTAACAATGAAGCAAAAATGTACACCAAAACAATGCACGTCTTCTGATTTGTTTTGACTAAGGTACTCATTCTGTGTGTTATTAGCCTTCACAGAGGTCTATCTCTGTTAAATAGTTACCACTTTTGTTTTTATAGTTTCAACATTTTCCATGACATCAGCAGAACAATTTAGTCTGCTAAAGTGAATGCCATGAAAGTGTATTTGATTTTAAAAAAACATTCAGATAGAAGGAACAGAGAAAAATACAGCGAAGAAAGGTTCCGAGAAGATGGAAAGATAATTATTTATATTACTTTGGTAAGTACAAAAATTGAAGTCCTTCTAGGAAGAGATTAAAAACAAAAATAGAAGTAATCTAAAAGTGTGAAAAGAATCATGTTAAGAACACATTAAGGACTTTGTTTACTTCTGTTGCTATGCATTTGTCTTGGGGGGCAGTGAACTGTAAACATTTTTAGGAATTAACATAGCTTTTTACATTGTTAGTTGTTTATATTTACTTTAAAGAGTAAACATTTTCTGAAGCAAAATAACTGCCTTAAAATTGTATTGCTTAGATCTTGAGAAAAAATTAAATATGGTTAATTCTGTAAACAATCATCTTAATAATGTGTCAATACCACACCAAAATAGATCATCTTTAAATTAATCTAGTGCATTTCAAACTACATTTTAAGCATATGCAAGGGTATTCTAATGTTTCATCAACAACATTGTTCTCTTACCTGTGACAACCACTTTGGAACTAGAGCTGAACACGAACACTGTGCTATGCTACACATACCTCCTAGTTCAAAAACCTGAGCTAACAATTCCAGGCAGGTACTGCAATAAACTGCAGCCTGCAAAGCTATTGTACTTTTTACAAACAAATAGCATATAAACATTTGAGTATTCAATGTCATAAAGCATAATTGTTTATAGAAAGTTAAATACATCTTCTTGAACTGATGGTAAAAAATGCTAAAGTATTAATTCATGTTTTACTGTAAATAGTGAGTGCATGATGAATAAACATGTTTTCAGTTGTCCTATTTTGAAATTTCCTTCCATCGTCATTTTAAATCTAACTTAAAGAAACCAATTATTTTTGGAGAATTAAACATTTTAAAAGAATGCAGTATTAGTGCACACAAGACAAAACAATGAAATTAGATTGCCTTACCTGTGACAATCACCTTTGATCCAGAGCTGAACACCCACACAATGCTAAGCTATTGGTTTAATGCAATACAAAAAGGTATGGCAGCATTTTAAGGAAGCACCATAGAAAGCCATACACTGTAATTTTGAGTGAAAAAATAAGTCTAAGCAATTAAAATTTCACAGACAATCAAATCTATTTTTATAACTTTTATGCCATAATAGTAATCAATAACCTGATAATCATGTTTTGTGGTGACAAGCTACTAAGGTGCTTATACGTTTGATTTAGTACCTTGTTTTCAACAGATAATATTGGAAACAATGAAAAAGATGTCTAAGTGTAGAATGTGGAGGGAGAAAACTGATATGATTTGCAATGTAAATAGATATTGACTTTGAAATTATATTAAAACAAGAAATGAAATCTAGTATTATAATGGAGTTTTTTATTGATAGTGGAGAAAATCTGCAGTTTATAAACTGGTGATAGCATTATACATACATACATACATGCATATATGTTATCCGCTGCATTATAGAAAAGAAACAGTACAATGCGTATCTCATTTCCGATGGTAGCACTTTTTTAACTCAGTCATGTTGGTGTTAAATGTTATTTCATTGCAATGCATTGTGGAAATATTTAGAGTTATTCATGTAGAAAGTGTGTCATCCCTGGTGTCAGTTTGGCGTGGTAATGATCTTTCACAAAACCAAATGGAATAATATAAGAAAAACCAAGATTAAGTGTTCGCCTGCAAATATAAAATAATGGTATTCAGATGTGCTTAAGTATAACCCATCCAAGTTGAGGTTGACAAAAATAAATCAGTATGGTATTAACCTATTTAACATACTTGGACAGAATGTTTACAAGATGAAATGCCACGATGTAGAAAAACATTGTTACAGATCCCAAAGTTTTACATTGTGATACTGAAACTAACATTAGCCAGTTAAGCTCATCACTCTTCTTGTGATAAAATGATACTCTTGTAACCATTTCACGAGGTTCTCACCACTCTCAAGAACTGGAAACAATACAGTGTAATGAAGACCTCGGATCTCCATGTTCACACACAATCTTGGCATAAAGTCTCCAAAATGTTCACAAGAGGGGAGGCAGTTATAAAAACATGAAACCTGGTTTTGTTTAACATACTCCACCTTTGCATTCTTTGTAGAAAATCAATCATTGAGACTATGGAAATGCATCTGCCATTTTCTGCTGAAACAACGGCATAACAGATGATGAGACTGAAATTATCCAGAAGCAATAAAATGCCTAAAGGTATGAGTTTACCATTATCACCCATGAATGACAACTAATAGGATCACAGGAAATACTAGCTAAATGAGCCAAGAGACAATTTATACATTGCTAATATTCTCCCAGTGCTATATCCCTCTTTTTAAGAAGGGCAAAGCAGGTCAGTCCTGGAGTAAATGTATGGGTACCCATTAAGTCATCCAGGTTTAATTTGAAGGATGTTAGGGTGTCTTTTTATTTAACTGCAGGGACATTCTGTTTCAAAGTTGTAGTAGGCATTGGTTAATTTGTCTCTGCAGTGAATTTAATTTATTTCCTTGTGCAGACATAAATCCCTGGTTCTGGTACTAGTGGAGTTATCTGACTGCAAAGATACAGGAGTCCACGGAGGCTGGGGTGTCTTATGTTGTGGGACACAAAACAAAGATTACCCTGCAAGAGCTTATAAAAACTGAGTAAAAGGATAGTGCTTCCAGCCTTTTCTGGTAGTTCAGGGACTTTAGACTAACAGTCTTCTTGGCTAGGAACCTCTGGGATCTTTCCAGTTGCTTGATATGTTTAGGGGACTGTAATCAATAACTGATCTATCCTTGGAACTGTAATCAATAACTGGTCTATTCTGGGAGCTATAATCAATAACTGGTCTATCCTGGGCTGCATAAAGAGGGATGGTAATTTCTTTTGATCTGAACAATGTGCCTTTACATATTAGTTTTTCTAACTTGAAGGATTTTCTGATTACTGTTGCTTTCAAAGGAAAGGGAAGTATCACTACAGGTTCTAACATCCCTTGCTACATTCTAATTTTGCAATGAGGTAGTGGTTATACCACAGGTTAAAGAACAGAGCTATTTATAAAATATGACAATACTAATTTTTTTTGCATTTAATTTTAGCCCTTTTTCCATAAAAGACTTGTTTACAAGGGTTAGTTCCTTCTGTAATGAATGGGTGTCAGGGTATTTTGACAGGAAAGTCTCATTGCAATGTTTTACAAATTTACTTAAACAGTGTCTGAAGACTGGACTAATAGATATAGAAAAGGAGGAGGTCCCAGTACTGAGCCCTGGGGTACACCACTAGTTTTAGTTAGCTTCATACTTTCCGTGGAGGTATCTTCCACCTTAACTCTGTGGGTTTTATCTTTCAGCTAGTTGGCTATCCTCATCACCACATATGGATCAATGTTTAAGTTACAACATGGAGTGGAGGTATCTTCCACCTTAACTCTGTGGGTTTTATCTTTCAGCTAGTTGGCTATCCTCATCACCACATATGGATCAATGTTTAAGTTACAACATGGAGTGGAGGTATCTTCCACCTTAACTCTGTGGGTTTTATCTTTCAGCTAGTTGGCTATCCTCATCACCACATATGGATCAATGTTTAAGTTACAACATGGAGTGGAGGTATCTTCCACCTTAACTCTGTGGGTTTTATCTTTCAGCTAGTTGGCTATCCTCATCACCACATATGGATCAATGTTTAAGTTACAACATGGAGTGGAGGTATCTTCCACCTTATCTCTGTGGGTTTTATCTTTCAGCTAGTTGGCTATCCTCATCACCACATATGGATCAATGTTTAAGTTACAACATGGAGTGGAGGTATCTTCCACCTTAACTCTGTGGGTTTTATCTTTCAGCTAGTTGGCTATCCTCATCACCACATATGGATCAATGTTTAAGTTACAACATGGAGTGGAGGTATCTTCCACCTTAACTCTGTGGGTTTTATCTTTCAGCTAGTTGGCTATCCTCATCACCACATATGGATCAATGTTTAAGTTACAACATGGAATGGAGGTATCTTCCACCTTAACTCTGTGGGTTTTATCTTTCAGCTAGTTGGCTATCCTCATCACCACATATGGATCAATGTTTAAGTTACAACATGGAGTGTTGAATGCTTTGAACAAATGGAAATAAGTTGTGCGAATAGAATCACCACCGCGTGCAGCCTGTGTGACTTTTTCAAATAAGTTAACTAAACTGAGTAAGCAGGATCTTACTTTGATAAAGTCTAGTCTAGCCTGATATGTTTTTTTTGTATCACAGGTTATGTACCCTGGGGGTGGCATAATGGTTAAGGTGTTTACCTTATGAATATAACATAGAAGGTTTAATTATCACCTTTAAAGGGAAGTTTGCTAGGCTTTAAATGGCCTGTAAAGGCAACTAGCCTAGTACTTAACCTATGAACCAATGAATCTCTGAGATCACATATGATGTGTTCTCTGGCTTTACGAATCAGACTAGTCAGGCTAGAGCATAGTACAGGCCATTCTTGTGTATGGCATTGCCACTGTAGCTTACCATATTTTGGGAAAAATCAAGTTAAGTGTTTTAAGGAGGGGTTCCAAAAGTCTGACACTATTTATTAGACATTCAGGTAAATTATCAGGTCACATGCTTAAAGAACTAATTTAATATAATATATGCGTTTGTGATATTTGTAGGTGTAAGGGATTTGGGAATTGTGGAATTAAGGCAGTTATTTCAGGGGTACGTTTGCACAATGTATGTTGGCTAATATATTTGCTATATCTACTATTACTGAGTGGGAAGAGACACTTTGGATGCATTTAGTACCTTTTGGGTTTAGTGTCTTAATTTCTTAATGTAACTAAAGAAAGATTTAAAAATATCTTTGCCTGCAAAAGGTAATTTAAGTTCATGATGTGCCTTACTAGTCCTAAATTATATTCTCGATGCAGTCTTTGATATGAGGATTCTTTGATCTATTATATGTTTTAAGAAGTATTCTTCTCTTGTTATAGAGTTGATTTAAGCTGGGGGAACCACAGTGGCTTTTCTTTAAATTTCCTTTTCCATTTGGCTAAGGTAGGGACAGCCAGGTCTAGACACTTATCTATGCTGTAATATAACTCCTTTGTACAAACAGCAACTGTGTTGGTGTCAGATCTGGTGATGTTACAAATGAATTTGGAAAGCTCATCATAGGGGTTTGAAGAGTTTTGTCTATCTGAGTCACTGAATTCAGAAATATTGACTAATGAGGTTTTAGAGATTTTGAAAAGAAGGATACAAATTTACCATCAGAATTAAGCAAAGACAGAAAAAATAGAGGGGTGATATGTTAGTGGCTATATTAGTTAGGACCAGTTCAGGAATATGATGTCATCCATGTAACTATCTGTTCCAGGGAAATTGTGATTATTAAGACTAATAATCCTTGGGCATTCCCAACTTTGAAGGATTTACCTACGAGCTGTCAACAATATTTTAATTCTAATTTAATTTAAAAAAGGCTGAACTAAAAATACTATAAGAACAGAAAAAAATTGGGACTGGTGTCAATAGATCAACAAAGTTTTACTGAATTCTGAAATCACTTTCAGTGAACTTCAAAACAATTGTTTTCATTCATGGGGGCCTATGTGGTGGGACACTCACCCCACCAAACTTAAATATAGCTAGTCAGAGGTCACACAACAGTGGAGAAAAAGGAATCTGCCTCCACTGCTGAAAGTGATTTCCATGAAATACTTTCTCTGAAATGGAATTCAGCAAAAATGGTGTTAAGAGAATGACATGTTGCCCTTTTTTTTTGCATCCCCTCACACAGACCAAATTTATATATACAAACTCCACAGTCAAACGGCAGTAAAGGAAAGCGGGAACTCAGAAAAGAGTTTGTCTTCTTCAGGGTAAGCTGGAGTTCAGCGAGTTCCATTTGTGGGTCTAGACATGAGATTATCATTGACAAATATACAAATGCCACAACACTTTTCCCCAGGCCTGATTGTGTAGCATTCATAAAATCCAGTTATAGAGAGAGACTATGAATGAAGCAGTCTCAGTAACTACAAAGACATGTACTGTATGTGTTTAAGGCGCAGGATGCCCTCAAGACCAGACAATTTGTCATTAAGACTTCTGTCATTCAGAAGAGACACCTTGATGGGGACCAATTGAGAGAAGGTAATGGTTACATTGATACCTGCAAAATTCAGATGTTCATTTGTTGAACTATGTCTAAAAAATACAGTATGGTGGCAGTATGTGGAAGCTATGGAGCAAAATGTTAAGGTCATCCTTTGCAAAGCAAGTTGATCAGTCAGTCATGTCATTACAAGCTGACAAAGACTGAACCCAGCATGATGTCATCTACTAAACCACTTAATAAAGGGAATCAGATTTTATTTCTGTGTAGGTATCATTCTAGGCGAAAGGAAAATTTCATGCAGGATCAATATCTTGCTTGCATTAGACACATGAATGGAGATTATAAGGTTCAGTTAGAATGTAAGGAAAGAAGTTGGCAGATTAGACTGAGGGCAGACCTTAATGAAACAATCAGCATTAAATGTTTTTACAAGCTTTAAGGGTTTTATGTTACTTGGAAGTTACCTTTGATTATATATGCTTTTAACAAACTTATAGTTGCTTTTTAGTCCTATCACTTTTAATTTTCAAGATAATTTTTCATGTTTGTAACATCATCATCAGTTGTATCTTTCATTGGCTGTATGGATCACATGATTTATATGCAGTCTTTTCAAATTCTTGTGGTGGATCTACATTTTTACATGTTCTTATGAAGTTCTGTTCTGGTTAAAGTAGAACAATAGCACTAAACTTTGTGTTTGGAGCCTTGCCTTCACATTGCTGTGTTTTTAGTTTAGTTTTCAGAGTTTTAAAGTTTGGTTTGTTTTTGGAATGCTGCTACAATATACATAGTAAGCACAAATATGTTTGTCTGCATGTCCCTCTCAGTTGTGAGCCTCAAGTCATTCACGCTCACATGGGCTACAACTTGGTTATTATCACATTCATCTGGTGAGAGGCATGTTAGTGTGCTTTTGATGTCATGGATCCTGGCAACAAAGACAACTAATTGTAATCCTGTCTTTGTCCATTGCGATTGTGGGGTCAGTGTGCATAACAATAGGCTCTCCGATAAGACATTACTGTTTTCACTTATGGAGTTTGAGGCATTAGATGCTTTGTGATTGACTTCATGGTGACCCTTTACTATCTGTGAGCAAGGTGCTGATATGATGGTGGGCATCTGTGGAGACCTACTCTTTTTAACACCTTTATTAAATTATCACTTAAGACACAGGCATGCATATATTAATAAAAAAGAAGATAAAATGTATTAACATTTTTATGCATTATACATTACATATCTTTTCTTTCTTTATAACATCTTGCCATTTGGTCCAACATTACATTATTTGCTCAATTCCTGCAGTCCCTTAAACCTCACTCCTCCTCCTCCTGAACATTATTCTGCATGTATTAGTCCCACAAATTCCCTTTATTTCTATGTAATTTGGTTCTACCTATTTCTAAAGAATCCACTTCCAGTTCTTTTATCTCTTTAACAATATTCAGCACTTACACCTGGTTTAGATTCTGATTTCCATTTTCTAGTAATTGCTTTTTAGGCAGCCAATAGCATCAAATGTTATAAAGCTTTATCTAGGCAATTCAGATCCTGTGTTCCAGCTCAAAAGAATAATTTCCTTGGTTACAGCCATGTGTTCCCATAAAATTTCTGACAGAGTACTATGTATCTGAGATCTACTCATAATCCACGGAGGCTTTAGTGGTGCCTTTTCTACAGCCTCAGCTTATGTCATTTAGATTAGGAAATCTAATCTTTTCTTGTTTATGTCAACTGACAAACCCAGCTGGTAATGTCATCTGATACCCTATACCCCTGCAGCTTGGAACCGAACCAACAACCTCCCCAAATAGTATAGGCACCCCGTCCCTCAGCATCATTCCTGTCGAAACCATGACCCAGCACTTTCTGCAATGTCTGTAGCAGCTTGATTGAAATGGGTATCTTGAAACAATATAGGAATTAGTTCATGCTGTCTGATTTTCATCTGTCACTTCTGTCTGTTAAATGGCATAATGCTGTGTGTGACAAATGTACTTATATTTCAAATCTAGATGCTTAGGATTTCCCTCTCTCTTCCCCCCTTGACTGACCTGGTGTGACTAACTCTACATTTACCTACAAAACAGAGTCTACAGGACTGCAATTGGTCACTATAATAAAATCAGTTTCTCTCAGCATTTAAGCAGATTGAACTCTACATTTATCTACAAAACGGAGTCTACAGGACTGCAATTGGTCACTATAACAAAATCAGTTTCTCTCTGCATTTAAGCAGATTGAACTCTACATTTACCTACAAAACGGAGTCTACAGGACTGCAGTTGGTCACCATAACAAAGTCAGTTTCTCTCAGCATTTAAGCAGAGTAGGTTGCACACAAAAAGCATTTGTTAAGCTTTCACTTACAGTGCTGTGTAATTAAGCAGGTCACCACATTGGTCAGCCATAGGGCTCTTTTTTCTACTTGAGTGTTTGCCTCCTTCCCCTGTAACTTAAGTAAACTGACTCTTACATTAAGAGCTATAATACTTACCTTATAACTTTAGGACACCTTAGGAAACCTTGTAAACTGCAATAGCCCCACTATCTCTTCCCCCTTGGCTGACCTGGTGTGACTTAGTGTAAGTTTCTTCACTGCATGGATATTTTACTGTTTTTTGTGTAACTGAATGACCTGCTGCTAAATTCTTATTCTGCACAGACTGCTCTATTTTTTTTGCAGAGGCTCTATAAGTAGCTAGTGACTTTACTGAATTTCTGTGGTAATATTTGTGTTTAAACTGAACCTGTAAATTGCACACCCACATTGAAGAAGTGCTTTTATGACTTGAATAACTTGGGCTAGCTATACCTGAAGTACTTTTACTGGCAATTTGTCAGTTGTACAATTGTGAACAATTGATTTAGTTTTTCTGGTATATCTTTAAAATCTGGCAAGTGTTTATTTACTGTATTGCTCTCTTGCTTAAATTTCTTAGCTATAAATCTTAGTTCATTCTGAAGTATGCTACTTTACCCCCCCCACCAAACCTTTCTGAATGCATTATTATATAATAACTGCCTGTTGTTGCCTTCATGCTTACTCTAGAATCTCTGCTTTTCTCTTTTCCTAGTTGAACTCTACAGTTCCCTACAAAACGGTGTCTACAGGACTGCATTTGGTCACCATAACAAAATCAGCTTCTCTCAGCATTTAAGCAGAGTAGGTTGCACACAAAAAGCATTTGTTAAGCTTTCACTTACAGTGCTGTGTAATTAAGCAGGTCACCATTTTGGTCAGCCATAGGGCTCTTTTTTATACTTGAGTGTTTGCTTCCTTCCCCTGTAACTGAAGTAAACTGACTCTTACATTAAGAGCTGTAATACTTACCTTATAGCTTTAGGACACCTTAGGAAACCTTGTAAACTGCAATAGCCTCGCTACATTCACCCTCGCTATGCTCAGGCTCTCCTCGCTCCCCTCCCTGCCCCCAATTTCCTCCTTTACCCAGTACCTCCAAATTTAAAGTACTATAGCCACTCCCCCACTTTCTAGATCCTACCTGCTTTCATGTGGTGAAGGATGTCTGTGTCAGCCGGAGAGCCAATTATAGCCCCTAGTTTACAGTCGTCTTGAACTTGGTCAGTCATAGTCCTCCTGTGCTTGCCTGTACCTCTGAGAAGTATATGCTGAACAGGAGGGGTCCTAGGACTGAGCCCTGGGGAATGCCACTTGTAACCGGTTTAGAGTTGGACCTAGCTCCCGCAACTCTCACCATGTGGGTTCTGTCTGTGAGCCAGTTGGCAACCCATCTTGTGATGTAGGGGTTTATGTTCAGGTTGGTGAGATTGTCTATAGTACCAGAATGCAGAATGGGGAATGGTGTCGAAGGCCTTAGCGAGGTCTAGGTAGGCTGTGTGTACCAGCTTTCCCTCATGTATAGCCTTGGTAACTGTCTCAAAGAAGTCCACCAGGTTTAGGAAGCATGATCTGCCCTTAACAAAGCCAGTGTTTGGATGTTCCCAATGTCTCTGTTAATGAGTTCCATGATGATGCGCTCCATAGCCTTGCAGACCAAGCTAGTCAGGCTTATGGGGCGATAGTTCCCAGGGTCTGTTGTGGCTCCACCTTTGTGGAGCGGAATAACCGTTGCTGTGCGCCACTCTATGGGTATGTAGTCTGTGGAGAGGCTGAGTTTGAACAGTGTGTTTAGGTGAAGTGTTAGTTTGTCTTTGAGCTCATGCAGGATGCAGCCTGGGACACCGTCCAGTCCCATTGATGCTGTGTTTTTGGCTTTGGAGAGGGCTGTTTTAACCTGAGTGTCTGTGATTTCAGGGACTCTACATTCTTCTGGTATCGTTATGGGCCCTTTTGGGGGTGAGAGGGGTTGAAGTTTGTGCTGAACCTGTCTGCCAGGATGTTGGCGATATCGGTCGGTATAGTGTATTTTGTGCCATTCTGCACTAACTCCGAGCAGATCTGAGCATTGCCACTTAGATTCTTGACATAGCTAAAGAATGCCTTGTGATTATTTTTGGAGTCCTTGGCAATTTTTCTTTCAAAGCTCGCCTTGGATGATTTTATGACGGATCGTATTTTCTTGTTGATACTGATCAGGGATGTCTTCCCCTCTTGGGATTTTACTCTTTTCTGTACTAGTTTCCTCCTTCTATTTTATAGCTTGTTTATGGCAGGAGTCCACCAGACTGGTTTCCTTTCTTGGAGGAGTGAGTCTTGGTTTTGCTTGGGATGGCACGATCCATGCATTCTTGTAGCTGCCTGTAGAATGCATTAGTAAAGGATTTTGCAGCTTGGACAGTGTTATCCTTCAGCATGGGGGCTTTGAAACTTTCCACCTTGGTCTTAAGTAATGTGAAGTTTGCTTTTGAAAAGTTTTTCACAGTGGCTTTCTTGTTCAGGGGTGGGGGTGGAATATGGATATCCAAATTGATTTGTTTATGGTCAGATCTAACCCACGAGGGGTGACCTCTGGTGTGGAACACCGGTCGCCCATGTTTGTGATGACCAGGTCCAATATGTTGTCACCTCTGGTGGGAGTGTTGACCAGTTGAACCAAGGCATTTGAGTTTATAAATTCTAGGAAAAGTTGGGCAAGGGAGTTAGTACTTGAGTAGTTCTCCCAGTTAATATTTGGGTAATTGAAATCACCCAA
Organism: Protopterus annectens; assembly: GCF_019279795.1. Classification (NCBI taxonomy): domain Eukaryota; kingdom Metazoa; phylum Chordata; order Ceratodontiformes; family Protopteridae; genus Protopterus; species Protopterus annectens. The sequence goes on along the minus strand of NC_056747.1, from coordinate 115,352,715 downwards.
TATTAGGGTGTTTGGTAAGACCTTTATGTTTACCAATGTTTCCAGATATGTGGAATGGGGGTCCTGGGACATGGTGGGTGATCTGAAGCAAGCTACAATTTGAATTGCAGCTTTGCCCATTGTTAGTTGCATGTGGATGATCTCTGAAGCATCATGCTGTGCCACTAACCTGGAGGTGTGGGTATCCTTGATGAATATGGATATGCCCCCGCCTTTTGTATTTCGGTTTGGGTTCTGTAGCCGAAATGTATGGTATGAGTTGTAGCCTGGTAGTGCTGGGGTGCTCTCTGGAGCCTTAAACCAGGTTTCTGTTACTGCACATATATCGATTTTCTCCATACTGAGGAGTGCCTCGAGTGCATGCATTTTGAGGTTTAGACTTCTGGCATTGCGTAGCATTGCCCTCAGTTTTTTGATATTGTGCTATTTACGGTGGTGGGTTTGTCTTTTGAGCCTTGCCTAAAAAAGGAACTATGAGGGTGGCAAGAGACTTGGCAAGTATTTGAAAGCCTAAGGGTGACAGGGGCAAGCCATCTCTAGTGAAGCAGCATGGCTTGTCGAGCATGTCATCTCAGGCAGACTGACACCAGAAACTTAGCCAATTGTTGAAATCGAGAATTTTTCTTTATACCGTGGTATCATTCTTGGTGAGGGCAGGATGCTACTCAGGGTCAGGGTCATACTGGCCTGGGCTACGTGATCAGAGAGCTCTTCCATGTCTCTTTTCATGTAGTCCAGGGAGGTACGGCTCAGGTCATTCCCACCAATATGGACAATGACAGAGTCATATTTGTACTTGTTCTGGAGTGACCTGAGTGCTTGTGTTATGTGGCAGATCCTGGCACCCGACAGGCAGCTAACAGTAACCTTCTCCTTATTCAGCCTAGTGAGTGGGACGTCAGTGTGCCTGACTATAGAGTCACCTATTACTAGTATGTTGGGTATGTTATTTTGCCTTAAGGACTGTGATTGCATGGCACACTGATTTTGTGAAGTATGTGTTTCATGGTTTGTGTTGGGGGGGTGGAGGTTGCTTGGATGTTTGCTTTGGAGGTCTCTGTTGGTTTTGCAGATTTTTATTTAGAGCCTCCGAGTATGTTTTCATGTATTTATGTGTGTTTTTGTCGGTGCTGTTTTAATGGGTCTGTGTGAGACTGATGGTGTAATGCAAGTATTTCCCTTCTCCTCTTGACTGTCTGATCCAGTCTTGGGTTGAGAGAGCTTAGCTTCTAGTTTGGCTGTATAACTGCATTTCCCGCATGTATTATGCATGTATTAGTGTTTGGTGGTAGGAGGAGGGGGTTGTCTGTGTACATGAGGCAGTTGTAACATTGCCTCAAAATGCCCAGATTCACCAGTTGGACTGGAGAGTATACCTAAAACTGCTCTTTGGACATGCCTGGATAGGTACAGTGAACTGTTTTACTGGATGGCTGGTAAGGTTGAATAGAGAGCCTTGTCCTACTGTACAGTACAGGAGGGTCTAGTGTTAGAGTTTATAAGTGCTTGCTATAAGTTTTGAGCAAGTGCCAGGCTGAGAAATGAATGGCTTGAGTGCTTAAGCTGAAAGTTTGTCTAGTTCCAAGGGAAAAATTGAAGAGGAGACTTTGTAGAGCCGGGAATAGTTTTACCATAGCTAACCGGCGCTGCCCGAAGTGCAAAACCAAGCAAATATGGTATTTATAGCAGGGAAATGAAAAAGATAGAAATTAGCCAAAAATGGCCAATAAACTACTAATTTCTGGGCTGAAACCACTCCTCCAGGGACAGATAGGCTGCTCAAAGCTCCCTTCTCTCACAGGTGAACAGAGAAACTTCCTTCTATCCAAGTAAGGTATGGGCAAACACAGAGATTTGTAACACAGCCCTGAATTTAGCACTAACTTGAAAACTGGACTATACTATCTTAGAAAGGCAGGAAACAAGTATATATATATATTTTTTTTTTCAGAAAATAAAGCAGATATACTCAGAAAAACAGTTTAAAAGCACAGAAAAGGATACTTATTGTTATATATCGCAGGTCAGAGTTGTAATCAATGCCCCCAGTAATAAAGTAGGAAGAAACACAAATACAGTAAAAGCAGATGAATAAAGTGCAATTTCTTTTATATATATATATATATATATATATATATATATATATATATATATATAACAATAGAAAACGAACAGACTGATTTAAACAAGTTACCCAATTAACCAGAAAAAAGCTCAGAACTGAGCCTTGTTCTAGCAGTCTTCAATCAGACAAGTTCTAACTGCACACCTCTGCTTACTAGGGTGAAGGGGAACCTTCTCCAAATAAAGATGGCCTGGATCAGTGCTCAAGTTATACAAACAAAGCTAGATTCAGCAGGATGGGAGATAGGAGATTCAGGGGATGGGAGATGAGTCAAATTCCTTTCCTTTGCAGCTAATAACCACTTTCAAATGTCTTTCTTCATATAGCATTGTATTCTCTGGTATTATTTCCTACTACTTGCTATTTTCTGTTCTTCCTGCTATTCCTGTTTTATTATTTTGTACTTGGTCATTAACTTTTCTGTATTTTTCAAATGTTAATTTACATTGTCTTATGATTTATTAAGTAAATGTGGAGCTTTGCTCCCCGGACCTCCATTGAAAAAGGACCTGTGTCCAGTCAGACTTTCCCGGTAAACAAATGTAAAATAATAAAAAAAAAAAGTAGTACAAATTCAGGCTTCATAAAAGATTGCAGTTTAGCCATTCTAAAAAGAAGTAGCAGTAAAAAGTACTTTGAAAGCCTGTTCTGTGGCATTTGCACTGTTTGTGTTTTAAGTAGTCACAGAACGGCATGAAATGTTACTTAAAACTAACTGACTGAAGGACAGCAGTGTATGCATGTAAAATCAGTGCAGTGACAAGAGTTTTAGGAAGAAAGAGGCCTGCGTGATATAATTTTTTACCGGCAAGCACTGAATTATGGGATACCTAGAGGCAGACTAAACAATCAGAATTACTTCAAGATGCCAGACCCCATGTAGTCAGACTCAGAAATTATGAATAAAAATATTTAAAAACCTGTAAATAGTCCCATAGTGGTGTAAAAATGTAGGAAACACCAAACCATGATGAAATAAACATGTTTTTTTGAGTCTGTGGGTGTGGGTCTCCTTTAATACTACCTTCTCCTTTACATGGGGATCTCAGATGGTGCAGTGCTGCAGTGATTAATGTTGTTTCCTCACAGCAAGAGGTTCTCTAGTTTGATTCTCAGCTGGGGTTCCTTCTATGCTGAGTCTGCATGTCCTCCCTATGTTCATGTGGGTCTCCTCCATGTGCTCTGGTTTCCTCCCACATTACAAGACATGCATCTGGAGTGTTTCTCCCCAGGCGTCTGCTGAAAATTGGCTTGTTCCAAGCTGGACTTTCCCAGTAAACAAATGATAAATAAATAAATAAATAAACAAATAAATCTCATCTTAATCCTGTAAATGAAGGTGTGCCATATGTAACAAAAGAGGATGGTGGTATAGGACTTATAAATCTAGTAGTGTGTGCAGTTTTGTTACATTTATATAAAATACTTAAATGGTTAATGGAAAGAAATGGTAATTTAATAAGTCTATTATTGGAAAACAAATAAAAAGTATGGGATACGATGAAAAGTTGTAAAATAGTGTACAGATGAAGAAATGGGGTTTATATTATTTGCACAAAAGTTCAAATTGTCGATCGCTGTAAACAGCAAAAATGCCAATAATCGAATCCTGTATTGTGGGGGGCTGTGTCCCCCCACATCCCCCGCTAATTATATATACCAACTCCAAGGTCACACTACAGTGAGGAAAGGGCAAATTTCCTGAAAACAGACATCAATTATCGTCATTTTCGCTGTTTACAGCGATCGACATTTTCATCTATCGTTCAAATAATATAGACCCAAAAAATGAAAGCATATCATTTTAAAATTGTAATGTAAAAATAAGTATAGAATATTTAGAAGATGAAAGAAAAAAGTGGTATAAAAAGTAATGGTGAAATATTTTTTATGTATACTAATGGAAAGAATTGGAAGAAGTGAAAATCAGAGCTAAAAAAGCAGGAAAATAGATTTAAAAGATATTAGAATGTCATGGTTTTTTATGGAGACCTGTGATAAGGAAATTATCAATCAAAGCAAACAGGCCATATAAAAAAATTAAAAGAATATGTAATTATTGTTATAAAGAAGACACTACTAAACATCTTTTTGAAATATAAAATAATTGATACATTATGGATTAAGTTAGATGAGAATCATTATTCAGATGAAATTAAGAGATGTGAAAATATTAATATGCATATGATTTAATATGTTTTTATAAAGATGAAGATAAAGTGTTTATTGAAAAGGTTGATAAAAATATTGAATATTATCTGAATAATTTGGAAACAAAGATTGAAAGGAATTATGTATAATGCTAAATGAAATCTATCAGGAAATTTTGGAAAAAAAAAAGATTTTGTTTGTGGAAAATACAGTGGGGGTCAGATATAAATGTGTTTTGAATGTAAACAAATGGATATGAGGTCAGTGCAAATAGTTTGTGTATAATATTGTAAATTCAGTTTATATTGTAAATATTCAAGACTTGTTAAATAAAGGACCCCTACACTTTTCAATTCGGCACATTTCTCTCCCATTGCCTGGATGGAGGTGGCTGGAAGAAAAGACACGCTGTGGAGGGAGAGCAGCAGAGCAAGTTGGAAATGGAGTGAGTGTTGGAGCAAGAGAAGCCAGTACTGCATGATGGAAAAGTTCCTACAATCAGGCGATGCATGAAGGGATTAATATGGAAACGTGCAAGTAAACTTGCCATAACAGTACGTGTTTGAATATGATGCAGTAACCTAAGTTATATGGGTTATATATTGCTAAGGATTTAACAGCTGGCCAGCTTCCACTAACACTAACCATGCTCCCAAACTATCAATTTGCTTGAGCTGAGCTGACTGAGAGAATGGGAGGCTGAAGCCCTGAGAGGGCAATCCTAGGAAAATAAAAATAAATGTCCCTACTCTGGCATAAAATAAATAAATAAATAATACAAAAATAAGGGGGATTATGAGAGAGGGGATGGCTACTACAGCAGTGATAATTCCAATGTTTACTGTTATGGTAGGTCTACTTACACAACTGTTCTATGTTCATCATTTGATCATTGCTATAGTAGCCTAAGCTATAGATATTACCGTAGCTTAGCTAGACTGGGAGGAGGAAGAATGTATTTCCAGGACCCCCTGCAGAATGGTCCCAGCAAATCCTAGACCTGGAGAAGGAATCTATTTCAGTATGCTCAGAGGACCGAGTTGCTGCTTTTAGAATACTTTTGGAATCCAGTTGTTTCCAAAAAGCCCAACCTGGATTACTGGATGGGGAAAAGAAAATACACCCCTAGGATTCCACCTGCATCCCTGCTGGACAGTGGCATAGGGTGCTGACTTGTTGGAACATGGGCTAAATTCTTGGCTAAGATTGTAAGGGCCTCAGGGCCAATAGCCTAGTAACTTCCTATGATCCTATGAAGTCAAGGCCCTGGTAGAATAAGGCTTGACTCTGCCCAGAATAGTCTTGTTGTGGTGGGTGTAAGAAAAAGAAAGAGCTTGAGACAACCATTTGGAAATCATTTGTTTTGACACCAGTTGCCTTTTTTACCTTCACAAGAAATGAACAACTGATTGTAAGTTCTGAACATTTTTGTTCTCTCAGGATAACACCTGACTTGGATTGGAATGTCATTTTCCCCTCATTTTAGGTTCTGGAAATAAAACAGGGAGATAGATAGCTTGGCTTAAGGCAAACTTGGGTACCACTTTAGGTGTAAATGAAGGCTTAGTTCTTGGGGAAACCTATCTTTGTGGAAAATGAGATAAGGCTGACCCATCAGAAGAGCTTGTAACTCACATTCCCTTCTTGCAGAGGTCAAAACAATAAATAGAACTAAAATTGAGTTGGAGGTTGCAGGAGCAAAACAGGTCCAAAAAATGAAGAGTATCTCAAGACCAACTATGTAAAAAAAATGAGTATTTATTTAAAGATGAGCGCTTTCACTGTTAACACAGCTTCTTCAGATCTAAGTTAAAATGATCTGAGTTTTTATTTTACTTCTAAGTGCTTTTTAAACTGGGTGACAGGTAGCATTCATCTGGTGTATTCAGTGGTGTGCTGTTTTAAGTTTAATAAATAGAACTGTTTTCCAAATTGAGAACCTCAAGTCAGCCTGATCCCAAGAAAGAGCCACCTGGTTTCTAGGAGGTTTTGTATGCAACACCACTTTCAAAAACATTTTAACATGAGAGCGGTGGTGGTGCTGTGGTAGCGTTGCCGCCTCACAGTAAGACGTTGTCCTGTTCGATTCTCAGCTAGAGCGTCTTCTGTGTGGAGACATGCGTGAATGGGCGTACCTTCATTGAAGGTTGTGCGTCAGGGCCGGCAACTCGGCACATAAAAAAAAATCTACTGCCAATCATTAGCGGACCGGAGTTCCGCTGTGGCGACCCCTAGCCAGGAAAAGCCGAAAGACACAACAACAACAACTGTATGGAAAAATAGAGATCCATGGGAAGACATGCTGAGATGGACAACAAATAAACCTTGACTGAGGAGAAAGGCAGATCATAGAATATTATCTCACAGAAATAATGTAGAACTAGAAAAGTTCTAGTACTTTTGTTGGCAACAATTAGGCAACCTTTTCCATTTGCTAATATAGGATTTTCTGGTAGCAGGTTTTCTGGTTGCCATTTCCTGCTGGATGTTCTCAGGAAAAAAAAAAAGGTGCCTAAAAGCTAATCAAACTGTGTCATCTAAGCAGTCAGTTGTACTTGCACGGGGCAGGGATGTATCAAAATTCCATGGTATTGTTTGAGTAAATCCAATCAGTGAGGAAGCTTGTGATAACTGCTCTTGACCAGTTCCAGAAAGAGGGAGAAGCACTGTTGCTTCAGCCAGAAGATAGTCACCACAGCGATCTTTTATGAGTCCTTTTGAATCTTCAAAATTACCATGGATATCAGTGGAAAGGGTGGGAAAAGCATACAGTAACATGTCTGTTCAAGGGAAAGAAATGAAAAGCCATTTGTCTTCCAGACCTTCTGCATGAAGTCTTGGAACAGAAATTTGCCAACTGTTTGTTTAGAGTGGATGAAAAAGATCTGTTTGAGGTATTCCCCACAGATGGACCAAATCTTGGAATACTCTCCGATTGTGTTTCCATTTGTAAGGGTCTGTCCCGGCCCTACTCAGCTTGTCTGATTCATAGTTTTGCTCTGACAGAATGTAAGATGCTTATAGAATGAGATTGTGCCAAAACACTATATACCAGGCTACCCTGGCAAGCCAGAATTGCCAGCAATAACCTCCATAGGGATGAGCATGACTTTCTTGACAGACAAGGAGACATTCTTTGCCCCTTTACCAGGAATGGCTGTTGCCTGCCAAGGGTACTGAAACAGCCACAGAGGGAAATGGTTAACCCCTTGTCCATGCTAGCTGTCGTGATTATACCAGTGGGAATCTAGGAAAAATATTAGTGGTTTGAGGAATCAGTTGTGGCTACAGCAGAGTCACCAACCTACAGCAGAAACACGTTAGTAGCTTATTGTAGTGCCAAGACCGGTAGGTTGTTTAAGCAGAAAAAGATGCCTGCTTTCTGGGGGAAACCAAATAGCAATATTTAGTAAAGGTAAGTAGGAAAAAAGTAAGATTTACCCCAGATAAAACAGTAAAATAACTTACAGACTTAACCTAACCCCCAAAAGTAAAATAGCACAATTTTCATTAATCAAAAGTAGTTTAAAACAAGTTTTAACAACTTTTATGAAAAGAGTAACACTCCCATTTAAAAGTATCTAGCAGTCATGCGACAGTCAATAAACACACTATAACCTACTATAAGATATTACGTTTTACAGAAAAACATAATTTTCTGTCATAAAAAGTAAAGTGAACATTTTTTCCCATGGAGAGAATTCAAGAACATTTTAGGTAAGATAAATCCTGTGCTGGGAATCATTGGTATAAGATATAGATTTTATAAAGGTATTACTAATGATCAAAAGACAATTTTTTGCAGGTGTTAAAAGAAGAGAAAGTTGTAATTTAAAACATAATAAATAAGGGAAGGAGTGGTTTAATTACTCTGGAAGAAGTGGTGGTCTTGGTAGTATAATAATTTCACAGTGACTTGTCTTGGAATATTTTAATTTTCTGAGTTAGACTTCTGGATTCTTTGAGGTGGAGTGGCAAATTCGGGCAAGTCTTGCACAGTGTTATGTTCTGCCCTTTTCAAATATGCAGTTTCTCCCACTTCTGGTTTCTAAATTCAACAGCTATTAATTTAAAATATAGACATTGTGGCTACATACAGTTATTTTTTTTCTTTGTTAAAAGTTTTGTCTTCTGAATCCATCATTTTATTGATTTCTGATATGGAATTACTAACAGTAGGGTATTACTCTGAGCAGTTTTCAATTGATAGCAACAGAGATTGCAAAAAATATGTGTGGTCTTTAATAGGGAAACTTCTGCTAGATTTAAAACTTAAAGAATATTCCTCTTTAAAACCAGTTTAGTTTTCCATCTCATCTTTCGTTTGTAGCTTTTTTCTCTGATATAACCATTTGATTTTTGTGGATTGCAATTCCATGGAGTCATTTTCTTTTTTGCATTTTCAGCAGCTTATATATTCTATCAGGAAGAAATTATTAAGTAGCAGGGTATGTCTCTCTGAGATAAAAATGATTTGCAGGTTGTTAACGCTTCCTTCTGGTTTGCAATCTCTCCAAAATGACTACAGAAGATGAATTAGTCACAAAACTACATTTTAAATACTTTCAGGTGCAGAGATGTCTTGAAAGTGATAGAAATAGCTGTGATATCGTGACACAGTGCAGGAAGGTTGCTTACCCTTTGTTGACCCATGTTAAGTCTCTCACTCTTAAAAAAGCTTCTTGACAGAGTATGTGTCTTTTCTATATTAACTTATTAAACCTAAGGTGTTTGTATAGGATAAGCCTAGCAATGCTTCTAGGCATCAAATATTGGCTGTTCTCATTTGCGTATATTTAATTCTAAAATTGTGCTACATACAGGTTATTGTCTTAAAGCTTACGTGATGGGGAATGCAGCTGCACTGGTATTTGACCTCTGTCTAATGCAATTAAAGAGATATTAAATGCTGTTCATGATATGTGTTTATATTGTTATAATGTTGATATTTCTCTAAATATCTCAGCAACCCAGTGACACAGGTAATTCTGCTTATCGTGACAGCAAAGTTTCTTGAGTAAAATGCTGCTGACATTGTACAAGTAGCAGAAGTCGTTACTGAGATATTGTAAGGTGGGCCAGGCTCCTTAACGGTCTCCAGGGCTGCATACCCAGTATGAACGTAAAATTTGTAGTGTTTATTGTGACTTCTAAAATTCAGTTTAAGGCCAAGAATCTTATAAATACTATCATTGTAAAGAATGATTTATGCTGAATAGTTTGTCATTTACAGTAGGAGGATAAGTTCCTAGAGATATGAATATGTTTGAACTGTGAGGATGTAACCTGGTTTTGTCAAAACACTCAGGATGCAAACAAAGAATGTTGGAATACAAACTTCAAGATCTCCATTGAGGGGAAATAGTAAAACATTTCTTGAGTTTAGTTTCACTTTGCAACTTATAAATGCTCTTTATTCACCCCGCAGTGCCCAAACAGGACAAGTTTCAGGCTTTCACTTTCTTTTGTCTTAAACCAGGTAATCAGACAGGACTTTACTCTGAAAGTTTTCTTGTTTGTTTCTCATACCCATAAACCACATCTTGAAGTCAAGGGCATCATGTCATTAGACAGCAATCATTTGCTGGCTTAATTGGTAGATGATTTATTAATATTTCTAACAAATTTTAAATATGATCTCTGTGAGCATCTTGATATTTAAAGTGACTTTGGCATTTTTCTAGGATACTAGGGAAATTGGTTATGAAGTAACCTCCATCTTTGCAACTGTTTTTATCTGTGTGAAATTCATATGTTAATACAAATATACTGTGATGGAGCTTTTCTCCCTTGACCCCAGCTCAAAATGGGTTTTGTCTAGTTGGACTTTTCTAGTCAACAAAGACAAACTAACTAACTAACTAACTAACTAACTAACTAACTAACTAACTAACTAACTAACTAACTAACTAACTAACTAACTCAGGTAATTACTACCTTTTGACTACAAATACTTGTGGTTAGAAATTCAGCCCCTATTGCTGGGTATTGTAACAGATATATTATGTAATATAGCAAGGGCGGAACAAATGACTTTCACTCCCCTGTCATTAACCATTCAGTATTCATCAAAGATGTATACAGTCCACATTAAGACATTATATGACCATTCTTATATATGTATATGTGTCTAAGACATAATACACATATGAGACTGCCATATAACGTATATATGTGTATAAAATATTTTGTTCACACACATACTATCCATAAGAACATTAATATAACTAATAAAAAAAATCAGGAAAACATTATCAGAATCAACAGCAGAGACTGTTGGTGGAGACTTTTTTTCATGATTAATTTATATAGTATTCAGCTACACCATTTATAATACATTTCTCTTGGGCAAAAGCACATGAAGCAAAATGCTCTCAGACTCTTACAAATAACTTCTTTCATACCAGTGGAATGTCCATGGTACCCCTAGATATCAAAAAGACAGTTCTGTTCACACTACACAAAAATATAATGCACTGCACAAAAACAGAATGAATCTGTTAACATGAGGGCAACTGCACACACACACAAACACACACACACATGCACGCACACACACACACACACACACACACACACACACACACACACACACACACACACACACACACACACAGTAATTAACATTTGGTTCAATGCATTATTCTCTTTCTACTGTATTCAGTTTTACACACACACACACACACACACACACACACACACACACACACACACACACACATATATATATATATATATATATATATATATAATGTTATGCTATGTGTTTAACTAGCTGTCACATAATATTAATGTGGAATTGTTAACATATAAAGTATACAGCATGCCATTTTCAGACTTTCTTGGGGCTATCCTAAAATTAGCCTGGGCATACAAGCATATCCAGGAAGACTGACATTACCATGCTAATATCAGTACTATAAATGGAAACATAAAGAAACAGTTCATTAACCCTATCTCTAAGACTTCTGGTTTTATCTGCCTGTCTTCTAATGCCGGAGTATGCTCTGTGGTCCATGTAGATGCTGTCAGATTTGTACAAACTTCTCCTAAGGTGACAAAGCCATTTCTTTTGACAGTATGCAATTAATCATGAGTATCCTTAGCAACCATCTATATATTGCCCATCAAGCACTTAGGTTCATAGGTGTATAATAGATTAATGATCACTTGGACATATATAGGCCTAGCAAAACATCCCAATTGTATCCTGCAGATTTATGTGCATTAGAGGTTATTTGAAGGAGCATATGTAAACTGCGGCAAGATTTACATGCTGCCTCTGTCCATTAGAGACATCAGCGCTAGACCCAGGTTGTATTTATAATTTCCCCTACACTGGTCAGGTTTTTCTTGAATCAGGCTAGGGAAGAGCTCTGTTTCACTAATATACAATACAAATTGGTTAGGTGCTATCAAAGAAAACTAGGTGTTATCAAAGAAAACTAGTAACCAAAGTGTGAAATAATGGCTAAAGGAAGTGCAAAAGATGGAAAGTAAACAATATATTTTATTCAGCACTTTTGTCTCTACCAAAGAAGACTTCATCAGGATAGTACAAACATATTACAACCACCATTATCCAATGAAAGGGGATTGTATTCAGTATATAATGGTGGTTGTAATATGTTTGTACTATTGTGATGAAGTTACCTCAGGTAGAGACAAAAGTGTTCAATAAAATTCTTTATTAAGAGCTCTGTTTCACATAGATGGGAAACCTGTTTCAGTAAAGTTAAATTCTTTCAGACACATACCTGTCCCTCCAATGTGCCTTATTTATGTCACAAGCAAAGTTTAAATCCCTAGACTGAGTAATTTTGATGCTCCCTTAACAAATTTCTCACTGATTAGAATTGCATTTAATGAAAGACCCATTATAGGAAAAGTATTACGGGACTTAACGAAATGTTTGAAAAGCAAATAGTTAATTTATAAGCACTATAAGCCAGTCATGAAAATTCTCCAAAGATTTAATTTGTCCTTGTACATGTGAGAAAAATGCCAGATATGTATTCTTCATGTCACATTAGAGTTGCCCAGTAGCACTGTGTGTAGTGTTGCTGCCTTATGGCAAGATGGTATCTGATTTGATTCTCCACTGTTGTGCCTTCTGTGCAGAGTCTGCTTATCCCCACTGTGTTTGCACATTTTTTCTGGGTGATTCAGTTTCCTCCCACATTCCAAACACATACAGTTGGTGGATTTGTCACTATACTCTGGCTGTAGGTGTGAGAGTGCACATGTGTGTGAGTGGTATGGAAGAGAAACAGAGGCAGGGCTAGCCATCCAGTGTTGTGAACACTGGCTCTAGATAATTGTCACTATTGAAGAGGCACCCTAGCCCACTTGCAAAAATGGGAAAAAGGTGTTGTAGATGGATGGATGGATGGATGGATGGATGGATGGATGGATGGATGGATGGCTAGATAGATAGATGCAATCCTTGTATAAAACCAAATATGGTTCCCTGTTAATAAGGACATGAAGGTCCTAGATCTTGGAGCAGAGTTGATGGCTACTAAGAAAATGAACTCCAGAGCTGCTGAACCAGCAGACTGCTTGATTGGCCAGTGCCAAACTGTTATCTTATTCTTCATGACATCAGAGGCATGCACCATGATTGTGAAACAAAATGAGATTCAAATCATATCAGTTTGTAAGACTTGTTCGATTAACCTGCAAAATCACTGAGTGAAATGTGTAGGCTATCTCTAAACCACATGGAGAAATTATTTCGCTTATCAGAATATATCTGACAAGTTTAGCCATTTCTGACATTCCCACAGGAATATCTACATGGAGAAACAAAGCTAAACCAAGACCTGCTGCACCCTGAGGTGCAGCCCTTTGAGATCTCCAGTAGAGGAATTGCCCTGACTTTTCCTTGGATAGTTTCCTGTACTACTAAGGATCCATGAGCCAGAAAACCTGCTCTTCTTGGACATGAACGTGAGCTAAACGAGGTGCAGTATTACAGAGGAAGTTGGGAAGAAATACAAGAATCATCTCTGTCATGCAAGATAGCGAACATATCTGTAATTTACGTCTTCTTGCCATACTGAACCAAACAGAATAGGAAAAGAATCATATACCATGGGAAGTACACAGGTTGCACTCCAGGGTGCTTCACTCCCTGAATATTTTAAGCAGCTAAGGCTCCTGAACCATTGACTCTGGTTAAGAGTACAGACACAGTTTGGGGACTCCGCCAGCATATTAATTTGTTTTTGTGAACTGCTTTGAGAGTTGTACCTCTGTTTATGTCCTCTGCCAGATGTACATCAGTTCTTGCACATGGAACATGAGCACATATTACCAAATTTAGTCATGACCAACACCACAGACTTGCTGTTGGACTGGATCAAAAAACATTTTAGCCATGGTGATGGAGGTCTTGCAGGAAAAAAGGCATCCATGTGTTCTTAACAGTCTTACAGAATTTAGAGTGCAGGAATATTCAGATTGTTGATGTGGTACTCATTTCCTGGGGGAGAGTTAATTTCCCATGAACAATTAAGGAATCAGGATAGAGTCCCCACATTGCTGGAAAAGCATTCAGTATCAGGACCTTCAGTTGGCTCTCTTGTGAGAAGGGAAGGCCCAGCTTGAGATTAGGATTGACAATTCATTTCAAACCTGGTGACTAGAGTTTTACATTGATTGGAGATCTTTAGTTGAGTGATGACTGTGCAATCATTATCAGGTGCTTGAGTGGCACCATAAAAATCATGGCCTTGATGAAACACAGAATAAAACCACCCCAGGAAACCAAAGGCAGGGGCAGATTTTAAGATAAAACGTAAAGTAAAGAAACAGTTCAAGCATTCCCAATAGGCACTGTACTTCTTCAGGTGTGGAAACCAGAGCACACCTAGCAGGTGCTTTAAATAAAAAGCAGTCATATTTTATCTGATGTGGTTACTTGAATCTTGTTTTGCTCCATCAAGCATAGAAGCTGCAGGATGGTCTAATCATAAACTTTCTGCTGTGTCTAAATCTGTGCTGTGAAGATCATGAGGGAAGGAAAGAACTATAGACAGCATCAAACTCTTCCTTAATAATGGCAGTCTTCTGTACTGGAATCACAGAATCCTCTTTCTATTATATTGAGATTCCCTGGCCTACCATCATAGAATACCCAAGCCAGGGATGCCCTTAAAGTGCCACCTTGAGCCCGTTTTTCAGGTAGAAGTACACATGGATGCCCTTTTTTTGCAGAGACCTCTACAACCATGACTAAAACCTTACAAAACACTCTGGATGCAACTAAATGGTTACTTTTTTTTATCAGAAGACATCTTCTGTACAGACCCCAAGACATTTATGTGTCAGAAGGTAGACACCATGTTCAGTGACATTCTGATCCCCAAGACATTTATGTGTCAGAAGGTAGACACCATGTCCAGTGACATTCTACTCCCCAAGACATTTATGTGTCAGAAGGTAGACACCGTGTCCAGTGACATATTGATCCCCAAGACATTTATGTGTCAGAAGGTAGACACCGTGTCCAGTGACATTCAGATCCCCAAGACATTTATGTGTCAGAAGGTAGACACCATGTCCGGTGACATATTGATCCCCAAGACATTTATGTGTCAGAAGGTGGACACCATGTCCAGAGACATTTTGATGCCTTCGTGCTGCAGAGACATAACCTCAACAAATACACAGTTAAAAAGTAAATGAAAAGCAAACCAGATATTATAGCTGAAAGGAAAAGGACAAAAGCAACACTAATTATTCACATTGTTCACCTCAGTGATAAAGTTTCTTATCTCCTGAAAGACAAAGAGGTATAAAATACCAAGACATGCAAACAGAATCTACATCAATGTCTACAAAGAACATTCAGGCAGTTCCCATGGTAGTAGGAGTAACTGGGCTAATAAAAAATTCCAAGTACATTTCAATATGTTACCAATACAGGTAATCCTATATAACAACCAGAAGGCATCACCTCTGTGTATATGGTAGGTGCTGAGAAGAATTCTCTTGGAAAACATAAAGGACTGAAGTAAACCTGATTTTAATAAATTTAACTATTTCCTGACACAGAAATGGGGTCCACCTATGTCATGGCATTAAAACCCCTTTAGTATGCATAGAAATTAAAAAATAGCAATTTAATCTGGAACTTGACATCTTGGATGCACTCACTGAATTCCCTGAAGCCCATGATGGGAAGGAGGTCTCATGTCATATTTGGAATTAAGGCCAGGTGGGTGTAAACCCTAGGCAGGTGTTTACCCTAGGTGGGTGTAAACCCTAGGCAGGTGTTTACCCTAGGAGGGTGTAAACCCTAGGCAGGTGTTTACCCTCGGTGGGTGTAAACTCTAGGTGGGTGTTTACCCTAGGTGGGTGTAAACCCTAGGCAGGTGTTTACCCTAGGTGGGTGTAAACCCTAGGCAGACGTTTACCCTAGGTGGGTGTAAACCCTAGGCAGACGTTTACCCTAGGTGGGTGTAAACCCTTTGGCTTCTCTTTGAAGGAGCTGTTGTGCTTTTGGTGCTTCACTGGAAAGAGGCAACTAGCCTAGTGGAACTAACCTGGTTAACAAAAGATAAATAAATAAATAAAATAAAAGCTCTGGGCCTGTCCAAAGAGTTATTGCATAGGCAACTTGGTGTCTGAGCAGAGCTGTTTCTGAGACAGAATTTATCAGATTTATTATGTATTGTATGGTTTATGACCATGTAGAACACCTTCTAGTGATGGCTCTCCAAGCTATGGTAAACTTAGACAACTATCAAATGTGGACAGACCTGGATGATAGGGCTGTAGCAGAATGGCCAGTGGATTCCCTGTCTAGGGATATTAGTCAGAACTAGCAGAGAGGGAGGCACTTAAGGTCCCTCCTCATTTTGTGAGGAAGTTATTCTTCGGACAATGCCCTGACCTGGAAGAAGCAGAAGGGACTGCAGACAACATAGAATTACTTTCTGATTTGGAGTTGCTCCATCAAGTCCTGGGAACTTGTGTAAAGGTGATCCACTTCCCTGAACAGGGCAGGCAAAATGACCTGTATAAATTCAGCATTATAAAGTTAGAACATCAGGCGTGCCATCCTACTGAAGTGTACATCAGAGCCATTGCATCAAAAGAGTGAGAATTATAGAGTGTCACATGTGAAACCACTGTAGAAGTCAAGGTAAGAGACTTGGACCTTTCTTCCTTGACCTCTGAATCAGGGAAGGATAAAATCTTTTCCACTGTCTGAATCATGAGAGAGGAGCAGAATGAAAATAGGAAAAAAACAGACATTTGATTGCAATAACCCACAGGATGACAAAGGTGCACACCTCTTGTCCACTTTGTTCAAAGGCTTGGAATCCTTATGCAGCAGTGAGGTAAAAAAGTAATGTAGCCTCTAAGATATGTGTCGGACCAAAGAGGACACCTAGGAGCTGGCTGTAGGATATTCAGA
The DNA here is from genome assembly GCF_019279795.1 of Protopterus annectens. Lineage (NCBI taxonomy): Eukaryota > Metazoa > Chordata > Ceratodontiformes > Protopteridae > Protopterus > Protopterus annectens. The sequence continues at coordinate 115,336,009 of NC_056747.1, read as the reverse complement.
GAGGATTTCAGTCTCCTTGCTGGGAGTTTGTACAGACAATACAGTCTTGGGTGTAGATCAAGTGGTATCAGGGTGTTTCCAGGCGGCAAACTTAGGTAACTGAAACCTGTAGCATTCATGTGCCATGACTACTGAGATCAGTTTTCATGGATCATGGTGTCACAGCTGGAAATGTGAATGCTGTAATGGCAATATAATGCTCTCAGACATAATTCATGATAACGGACTGGCACTGGGTGATCAGATGTTAACTGTTTTCAAAAACTGATGTTAAACCCATAAAATACTGCATTGATCCTATCCAAGTTCCCACTGTTTGATCTTTCTACAGTATCTTTTCCACTTGTGACAGTTTTATAGTCAGTTCAGTCACCTTTGCCTATAGTCATGCTTTGGGGATTCACAAAGCACACTAAATGGAACAAAAATGACAGAAAGCAATGTTTTTGTTATTTATTTATTTATTTGTAAATGGACCTTTTGGTCATATCACCATAACACAAAAGTATTTTTGATTATAGTAATTTCTTACATGAATGTGAAACATTTTGAGTCTCTCCCCTCCAACACCAAAAACTGCATTTCATGTAGATATATTGATTGTATTCACAGTCCTCTTACTGCAGTATGTCATATGAAGTTTGGCTATGAAGTACTTGGAGTGCAAAATGAGTTTACAAGATTATTATCAAAAGACTGGAGGTCATCACAAAGGTCATTCACAGGGTTATCCACATTTAAAATTTTAAACGCAGATGTTGAAGGTAACCTACAAAGCAAGGTCTTTTTTTGGATGAAATCAAGGCAAAAAACTATGGCTGACACACAGGACCTACAAACAGGACTTCCAAATTTATTAGGTTGGCCAGGAAGGTGGCATTAAACTTAAATGTAGCATTTTGCCCTTTTGTAGACTTTAGAAAAAACTTTGGATGGGGACAGCAAACAACGAGATGAGAGAAATTAACATAGAGGATTAAAACTTTCAGTTAACATTATGCTTCTCGTCATCTAGGGTACAGAGTTTGATGCCTTCGACCTCTGTTTGTGTAGTGTGCAACTCTGACCAAATCATTTAACCAGAAACTGCAACTGAGGCATCCCTTCATGGAGAAACTTTTATTCAGTGGGCTTACCCAGTTAACAAATAGCTAAAAAAATATGCCATCAATAAATAAATAAATAAAGTTGTGCTCTTAAGATGAAGGATCTGTTACAGCCAATAAGGGAAGACACTGGCTAGGACTGGCAGGATGATGGGATGCATGATCAGAGGTACTGTGTATACAGAGAGAAGAAAGCAATGTTTCCATTTTATCATGCCTTAATAAGACCTTGTCTGATATTCTTCACCTGGCTTTGGAGGATATACTTAAAGACAGGTACAGCCAGGTCTGTAATGTCTATATGATGAATACATTACTGCACCCTTGAATAAATAGGTTTTAATAATGGGTCTGTGCATTGGAGGGGATTGCCAAGGTGGGGGATGGGAAAGAGAAGCTAATGTCAGCTGCCTGGATAACACTTGGTGGGGTCACACTCAGGATGCAAGAGCAAAGGAGACATATAGAACAGCTTAGCTGAGTGAGGCACGGACAAATGGGAATGCTCCATTAACTGGCAGGCATGGTAATTAGTAGGACAGGCGTTAGGATAAACAACAGTACCCACACCAGCTGCTGCTGGGGCCCCACTAGTTCCTGTGCATCCCCTGCCCAACTCTCAGAAAATCACATAAAGGCTCCAAAACACTTATGTCCACTGTAAATACAGAACCTCTGTCAGGAGTGATGTGGGGTGTTAAGGTCAGACAGAGTGAGAAAACAGAATCATTCATTATGCAAGTGGATAGGGGTGATGGTCAGAGCTGGGGAAGACCAAAATGGTACCGACTACACACACACACACACACACACACACACACACACATGTGACCGCATGCACACACACACACACACACACACACACACACACACACACACACACACACACACACACACACACGCACACATGCAAGCACACACACACATACACTCATGTTCGTATGTGCACACACACACACACACACACACACACACACACACACACACACACACACACACACGAGGCATCACGTTAATATGGTATAGAAGTCTGAATATTAAACACCACTGGGACTTAACTATTTAGGAGAATATATCAAAGGTGCATACCATTAGACTCCTCTCATTAATGTTACTTGGCTTGTTTCATTGATATTGTTTTAGCTTTTCTACCATTATAAGCACAATTTTTCAGTTGCTCGTTTTCTTTAGTGCATCATGTTATATAGCAGAAACCAGACTCACACAACAGATTTTTGAACCAAAGAAGCTGTTTATAAGTCTACATCATGAAGTGTTGACCCTACTACTTATGTAACCCATTGTGCAGCTGTTTTATTTTGGGGTAACATAACAAGCAGTAGCTCCTACTGTTACATCCTTCAAATAATACAGCTTTTGTACAGTTGATGGAAAGCTGATGCTCAGAAGCTTATAATTAACCAAAGTGTTTGACTTCCATTATGCAGAATAGAGGCATTTTGACTTTGTCCCTCATCTTTTTTTCCATTTGTAGTATTTTTATTTATTTATTTATTACTAAAAGAAGTTTAATGCATTTCTGTTTGCAGCATAGAAAGCTCTAGTGCACCTTTTGAAAGAAGAATGAATTAAAAATGAGGCATCATACGAGTTTCAAAGGGGAACTGAGGAAATGATGAGAGGTTTACATGAGATAGGACTTTGGATGGAAAGTTGTGGTTCTTGATGTACTCCTTCTGGAAGAAAGAAGGGATGGGATTTTATGATTTATGATATGACATGATACCGACATTCAAAGTCCTGAGAAGGGGGACTAAGGTTAAGTAGTGTTCTTTAGAAGAAGAGACAAATAAAGCGAGAGAAAGTGTGTATGGGTACTTGAAACTAGGAACATGAGGACAGTAAGTAAGAGATATTATTTAATTGAGAGTGTGGTGACAGTAACAAACAAGCTGCACAAGGAGAGAATAATGTATCATAGCCTGGGGGCTATGGAAGGGCAGCTGCTTAAGGACATAATGTGTCTTTAGCTTGCCTTTCTCCTTTTGGCTATCTATATGCCTGTATTGTACACATTTAGTCTTTGTCTGTGAATTGTTCCGATCACTACTTGGTGAGAAATTGCCTTCTGAGTACATTTTCTGGGATATAAAACGATATGTGTACTAGGTTTACACATCTTGGTCCTTACCTTATGGATCTTACATTAACTTGAGATGGGGAACCAGAGAGTGTCTCTCTTTAAAGCTTAAACATTGTCATGTGACTTTTAGTTTTATTAAATGTGCACCATGGAAATGTATCTCATCACATTGTTGAGAAATTCTATTCCCGGTCATATAATGTTTTTCTGAGGAAAACATAAACTGGAGGTACATTCTGTGTTGGACATATACTCTCATTTTTATATTTTACTGTTTTGTTTTTATTCTCTCTTTCTATAAGTGTTTTACCTAAATGTAAAGCAATTCTAAAGGTAACTTTGCTTCTTTCTTAATTAATGCTCAGTGTAAGTGAAACATGTCGAGTCTAAGTAGCTGGACGTTTATTGCAATCATTTTATATAAAGTGTTACAAATTAAGCACAAAATAAGTGCTTCTGCAATTGTTAATTGCAAAATTGTTTTGTGACTAAAATTCACACTTTACAGGCCCTAAGACTAGAAAATTCTGGACTGTTTTGGCTCTGACTAAATCACTGTGGATATACAGTGCTGTCAAACCCCATTTGACAATAGTAAACAGTGGAGTCACTTATTTCTGTGAATCCACTAAAAGAGTTGCTGAAGAGCCAAACCAACCACGAATTCAGTCTCCAAATAATATTAGTTTATTCAAGTGTAGCGAACAAAATATTAAAGCTCTTCTATTTCCAACCATGCGTTTTCGTCCCAAAACATTAGGACTTCATCAGATGAACAGGTGTCATGCATGCAAATTGTCACTGTCTTAGCGGTAGAGAGGCAAGGATGGAAGGTAATGTATATTTTTTGTATACCACATTTAGCTGAGATTTAAAGCAGCTGTTACCAACATAATTGCTTAAAAACTACTAGTAGATTTTCTTAAAACTGGTTTAGCAGTTATATAATATGTATGCCTTAACAGGTTTCTTAGATTAAAATTTCAGACAAAGCCTGATTTTTATCACTGGATAAACCTGCTGTTTTTGAGCCTTACTGTATTACCTGATATTACCTGATATTACCTGATATTACCTGATATTACTCTCCTGAAGTAGTCTGTTTGGCTGCTTTACTTGTAATTCGAATCACATGTGATACAAGGTAGTACTGACTTTGCAACAAATAGTGAGAAGCAGACCTTAGCGTGTACTGACCTAGTTTCAGTTCCCAGTTTTAAGTATTCAGTTTGGTAGGTCTGTAAAGCATGCCCACATTTAATGTAGGCTTTCATGAAATATTCATGTTTTTTTGGAAGCTCTTCATCTGAGTGTGCCAAGTACACTTAAACACAAAAATTAAATGTTTGTTAATAGCAATTTGCCAATTCATTTAGTGATTTATTTTTAAAATGTGGCCGCAATGTATCCACAATTTAAATGCTGTTTTATTAAAAGTGTTATAGGAACAGCTGGGCCTTAACTAAACATTATTTTGGATATTTGGCTGTACAATGTAATGTAAATTCACTTGTGGAGTATTTTCAGGTGACAAATCTATTAATTCACTCTGTCATTCTAGTCATCTGTTAGTATGAAGAATACAGTCTATATTCTGATAACATATTCGTTTTGCTGATCACATGATATTACTGCATTATTTTCATCAAACGGCTCCCAGACATAACATATACAGTATAACATTTGTAAAATCATATTTGTACTCTTCTCTAGCAGATGATAATTTAAATGAAAATGGAATGCTTTACAGTTATAATACATATGAACAGTCAGATGTGGAATCTTTTAATATTTTCTTTTGTACAGGTATTTGGTCATTTGATGACAGCCCAAGTCAGTAAAGTCAATTTGGTTGACAATTACTAACTGAATAGGTAACTGTATGATAGAAAATCTAAGTTGTGCCAAAGGCTGGCAAGTTCACAGTTAGTTACGTTATAAAGCGCTTATAGGTGCAAGAAGTTCTTAGAGGAAATGGGTTTTACTAGAGCTTTGTGGGTTCAATCCATAACAGGTATTTCTTATATCTACTCTCAAAAAACGCAGACTTTTTTGTAAAGTGATTATATGCTTCCTTTGCTAACATGCTTCATTGCTTTGCATGGTATAACATTATTTAATGTTTGTGATCCAAGACTACGTTTTAACTTTTTTGTGATCCTGTTGGGCTCATCTACTGATGCAGTCATGTAATGTCATCATTAGTAATATATTTCATCTTTTCATTTGATATCTGTGCAACACACTGTTCCCTGTTATATGAATTTAGGAATGATGGAAAAAAAGACATCAGGCTTTAAGAAGAGTGGTACTATACAACTAGAAGGTCTTGTTCAGTCTTAGATTTGAGATAGTTTTCCATAAAAACTCAGGAAATAAAACTAATGTCACTTTGAAATGAGTGTGTGTGTGTGTGTGTGTGTGTGTGTGCGTGCGTGCGTCCCTGTGTGTGTGTGTGTGTGTGTGTGTGTGTGTGTTGTCAGACTGCTTAGTGTCAGGTGCTAAATACCTAGACTGCATCACCAGTTGATATGGGTTATTCTCTTTGAGCTGGGTAAGATCTGGCTTATAGAAGGGGTGTCTAGATTTGCTTATTCTGAGTTCTGTTATATTTTATGTAAGCAAATAATATGCCATGATAAATTGTGTATTAAATGATTAAATGACTATAAAGAATGTTTCAGAGGTATAATTAAACTGTGTGAAATGGCTAACCTACCTTTCTGGGAGAAATAGACTCTTTTTTTTATTTTGCTTACTCCAGAGTGCTTTAAAACATTTGTAAATTGGTTCAGTATTATTTATTTCTGCTACAGCAAATAAGATAAACTGTATAGGCAGGCATACATATACTTAGTCTAAGGTAAAATACACTCTGTCAGCTGTTTCATCATCAGAGTAAGATCAGGTGACTTAAAGCATGCTGAATTTCAGTGAAATGAAGCTGTTGCACTGCTGTATACAAAGGCAAATGTTATCTCCATGTTGTGGGGGTCATGTGATCATAAGTCTGGGGACGCAATTGCAACAGAGACAAAATAATAACAGGAACATTGTAGAATATTTCATAACCCAAAAGTTCCTGGAATTCATAAACTCAAATGCCATGGAACAACTAGTCACCATCCCCACAAGAGGAGAAAACATACTTGATCTCATCATCACGAACATGGGAGCACAATGTTCAACATCACTGGTGAGATCAGATCACAAACTAATCTCGCTGGAGGTCCTCATCCCACCCCACCTGAAATAAAAAGACCACAGTAAAGAACTTCACACTTCTAAAGACTAGTGTGGTCTCCTTGAGCCGACGGAAAACAGTACTCAAGCCGCTGAATCACTTACAAATGCCTTCTACCAGCACCTGCAGGACTGCATGGATAAGGCAATCCCAAGCAAAACAAAGACTCTTTGTACCAAAGGCAAGCGTCCACTCTGGTGGACCCCAGCCATAAACAAACTCTACAACAAAAGGAGGAAGCTACTACAAGATAGAGCAAAATCCTTAAAAGGTAAGACACCCTTGATCACTATAAGTAAAAACTAAGAGCTCTCATAAAATCATCCAAAGCAAATTTTGAGAGAAAAATAGCTAAAGACTCAAAAGACAATCATAAGGCCTTCTTTAGCTATGTTAGAAACCTGGGAGGAAACTCCCAGATATGCTCAGAACTAGTTCAAAATGATGTGAAGATTACTGATCCTACAGCCGTTGTCAACATACTGGCTGACAGGTTCAGTGCAAACTTCTCCCCTCCCCCAAAGGAGAGATATCTATACCAATCGATTGCAGCCCCAAACATCTCTGAGAACTGCTCTCTCCAAAGCAAAAACACAGCATCCATGGGACCTGATGGTGTCCATTAAACCCACAGCTAGGACAGCTGTTTAATCATAGTCTTACCTCTGGAACTGCAACTGTGGTCCCACTTCCCCATTAGCTTGACAAGCCTTATCTGCAAAGCCATGGAGAGGATCATAATGGACCTCATAAATAAAGACATAGGGAATTTGCAGACTTTGGATCCATCCCAGTTTGGCTTTGTCAAAGGCAGATCATGCCTTCTAAACTTGGTTGACTTTTGAAACAGTCACCAAAGCCATTGATGAGGGAAAGGCAGTCCATACAGCCTACCTCGATCTGGCGAAGGCCTTTGATACAATACCCCACTCGGGTATCATTGAAAAACTCATCAGCTTAAATGTTAACCCATACATCACAAGATGGGTTGCAAACTGGCTGAGTGACAGAACCCACAGGGTCAGAGTTGCTGGTGCCATGTCAGACTCAAAGCCTGTCACAAGTGGTGTACCACAGGGCTCAGTCCTGGGCCCACTCTTGTTTGGCATCTACTTTTCTGAAGTACAAGCAAACACAGGAGGGTTATGGCTGACAAAGTTTGCAGATGACTGCAAACCCATAGTAGAAAACACATCTGACACAGATATCCTTCAGAAGGGTCTCACAGAAACGGATAACTGGTGCCAGAGCCATGGCCTAAAGTTAAATGCCAAAATGCATAGTCATACCCTTCGGGAAAAACAAGGTTACCCCTAGCTACCAAATAGGTGGCAATCCACTGAGTACAGAAGAAGTTATCAGGGACCTGGGGACCCAGGTTGATAGTAGTCTGTCATTCGACACCCATGTAGCTAAAGTAGTTAGGAAGACCTTCTACATTGCCCACCTTATCATGAAGGGATTCTCATCTAGATCAAGGGAGGTCATAGTCTCCTATACTCATCACTCATCAGACCAATGATTGAGTACAATGCCCCATTCGGAATGTATCTGACCCGACACTTGCAGCAGCTGGAGAGGCCACAAAGTTCCTCACCAAAAGGATAAAGGGTCTCAAACATCTGTCCTATGCTGCCCGACTGAAAGAACTCCAGCTCTATTCAGTCGCTTGCTCAGGGGCGACCTTTGCCTAACATACAAGGCCATGTCAAACCCAGATTTGATGAATATGCTTCAAAAAATCTAGATCCGTCAGAGCCACAAGGGCGGGAGACTTAAACTATTAATAGGACATGCTGGAGGGATAGATTCATCACCCAAAGACTCCCTATGCTGTGGAATAAAATCCCGGTATATGTGAGGCAGAGCACCTCGCTGGCCTTGTTCAAGAGAAATCTTGACCAATGGATGGGAGATCGCAGATATACCCCAGGGATTACCTCAGTGTCACTGCTCAACAGAGGCACAGCAAAATAATGGGTATAGTTCCCCATACTAAAGGCCACAAAACTATGGGCTAGGCTTGTAAATGCCCTCGGGCAGATAGCCTAGTATGAACCTATGAACCTATGAACCTAACTGTTTAAAATACTTAAAACACTGCAGTTCATGAGAAAACATTTATTTTTTACTGTTTACTGTTATGCTTTCAATTTGTACTTCATACTTAGATGACTATTCCAGGTTTGGAGCTCTACACTGAAAATGAAATCAACAACACAGCTAAAAAGAAATCATAGCTATCAGCCTTGCTATTTAAAATGTATTTAGTAATAATGAGGAGCTACAGAGCAGCTATACTTCCTGGTATGACCTGCCAAAAGCTGGCCTGCACTCTTCAATCTCTGAGCCATTTATCATGTACTATTCAACAAAGTGGTCCTCTATTGTTTCTTGGGTTATCTCTCTAGTGACTGGGAGTCTTCCTGAAACTTATTACCAGCTATCACACTTCTAGGGAGAGGTAAGTGTGAGCATCAACATTTTTTTTAATTATTTTTAAATCATTTTTAAATATAAAAATCGCAGCTTTCTCTCACTTTTTTAACTTTTCTTTATTTGCACTTCAATGCAGTTTATTTTATGTTAAATGTAAACATGCTGACATTTAAAAGGTCATATTCTGAAATATGCTGATGTATGAATTTTAAGGACTTTTTTGCAAGATGCACATATTGTAATGCTGGCATTTTTTGAAGTCAAAAGTATGTACTACCAGATAAATGTTCTGAACATATTAATAACAAACATAGTCTTTTAAATGTTCCAGTCTTTCAGTCTATCAAAATCCTGTAAGAATTAAAAATGTAACAGTCGATAATTATCCACATTTTATTTTATGGAAATTGAGCAGTTCCTGGTCATTGGGCAGCCTCGGTGGTGCAGTGGTTAGTGTTGCCTCCTCACAGCAAGAGGTTCTCCGGTTCAATCCTCGGTTGGGATGCTTTCTGTGCAGAGTCTGCATGTCTTCCTTGTGGTCGTGAGGGTTTCTTACAGGTGCTCCATTTTTTTCCAACATCCCAAAGACATGCTGTAGGTGGATTGGGCACTCTAAATTGGGCCTAGGCATGAGTGCATGTGTGTGCCTTCTGTGGAAGGTTGGGTGCTGGCAACTCGACACTGTAAAAACTCCACTGCCAATCATGAGTGGACAGGTGATCCACTGTGGTGACCCCTAACTGGGAAAAGCCGAAAGATGAAGAAGAAGTTCCTGGTCATCCTGTTCTTGTTTCGATCAAAACAAGTCATAGAACTTCTAACATTAGTTCTGCAGTATACTGGAATAGAAAAGTAGAGAGTACTTTCTGTGGATCTTCGCTGCTTTGAAAATATATAAGCTCATTCTTTCAAATTTTGCCAAACTGCACATCTCTTGTCAGGGTTGTCATTCAAGTGATTCATTTTAATCTTTTTTTCATTGTATCATGCCTTCCTATCCTCTTAAAATTATGTACCAAGATGGAGTAATGGCCATACATATGGGCATTGACATAACTCTAATTTCCTATATTAACATATAGTTTTAAAATAAAAAAACACTACCATAACATCATAATTGAAATTATTTCATTAATATATTGTGTTCTGACAAAATAGTTCATCTGAATCATCCAAAACAAAAAAAGAACGAAACACTCACCTGTACTACTTATTAGCATAGTTTCTTACTTCCATCCATCTCTAATAGTAACAAAATATGGCTATCAAATCCAAACTCTGTTATAGTGTGAGATAAACACTAAGCTCAATGTTCAGAGTAATAAACTGATGATATCTAGTTATTTGAGAAGATATATCACAGAATGGAGAGGATGCTTTGATCTTCAAAGATTGTGTTCTGTTGCAGGTATGCAAAATATTAAAACAAAAAAGCTAGAAGGACAGCTGTAGAAACTGATAATATTACACACTGTCCACTGATGCAATTAATGCAGTTTTTTTTTCAAATTGAAAGTTTCAGTGTGGGGGCATTTGAATGAGAGCAACAAGATGAAATGCTACTCTAGTCATATTTTCACTTTGATCAAAGTCATTCATTTGATTTTGGGTAAAATATTAAGGGCAGGAGGTAGGGATGCATACTGTGTGAAAGCAAATGGACTATACTTGATAACGCTCAAAAGATTATTGATGAAACTTCTTAGTGTGGGTAGTGTATGTGCTTGAGTGCAACAATTTGAAATATATTTCTGTGGCCATTGTTTCTTCATTTTCATTGCAATCAGTAAACACAGGGGCAAACAGATCATGGTATTTTATGCTTTGTATTTGATTTGGGAAATTATGAGTGAAAGCAAAGGGACATTACTTCATCTTGCCATGTAGAAGTACTGCACATGAATGTAAGTAGAGAGTGAAATATAATAATGTGGCCATTATTTCTTTAATGCTAATCACAGTCAAACATTCAGTGGGCAAAGTTATAGGACCGGAATGTAGGAGACGAGTATATAGCAAAGCAACTGCATGGTCATTGTTTATTGATTGTTGATTTGAATTTTCATGGAGGAGTAATGTTTGTGTCTGAGAACAACACCTTGAAATATGTTACTATAACCATTATTTCTTTCACTTTAATCACAGATACCACATGTATACCTCAACATTTGCTATCATTGAGGTGATAGGAAATCAAGCTATGTGGGAAAGCAAAGAGAAATTACATAATCACTGTGAAATGATAATTGATATGGTTTGTTAGTGAGGGCCAATGTATACGTCTAAGAGTAACAGTTGAGATAAATTACTGTGGCCACTAACTCTTTCACTTTCCTCAGAGTCAAACATCAGAAGTGACTGTCTTTGGGTTTAAGAAGTCAGGTTGTGGATGATAACAAAATGAACTAAAAGATCAAACCATCACTGTTGAATAATCATTGCTGTGACTTGTCAGAGAGTCATTTAGTGTGTGCTTAAGAGCAACAAGTTCAACTACATTATTGTGGCAATTATTTCTTAAGCTTCTATCACAGCCAAGCATCAGAGGTGTAATCAATTTTGCTATGTTTTATGAGACATAAAAAACATAATCCAGATGCAAACACAGTTCCACGCAAGTACAGAAAGGTGCAAAGGCCAAAATGTTAGCTAAACCAAACAACAAAACAGCTAACACCATCAATCAGCTTCCAAATTGGTATTTTAATACTTCATATTAAAATAAATACATACTTTATTCTGGTTTCGGCTGTAAGCCTTCATCAGTGCATAATAAGAATTACTCTCCATCACATTTAAATACCATAATCTCAATTATCATTGGCCATTACAACTGCTCATTAAGCCCTGGTATGAATAAAGCTCCTAATTTAATAATCCACATTTGTTTCTTAAAATGTAACCTTTAATGTCCTCCTATTTTAATATTAGTTTTAAAACAAACTCTATCAATAATAGTAAACATAAACCTAGCTCAAGCATGTTTTAAAGTATGTTTATACAACACACTTGTGGACTTAGCACACCAAATATCACTCAAATGTTCAGACATTCTTAACTTTAAAGGACGCGACATTTGTCCCACATAAAATGCTGAGCAAGAACAAGTAGCTAAATATATTATCCTGTCTGTATTACAGTTGCCATAAACTAAAATGTCAAATACTGTAGAACTATTTCTGGAAGAAAAACATTTATCTTTATAACAAATTTACAAAAAT